>NW_028174332.1:35000-48022 GCF_963971535.1 Notolepis coatsorum | reverse complement strand
AGCTATAGTCCTACTGAATGTTATAGCCCTACTGAAAGCTATAGTCCTACTGAAAGCTATAGTCCTACTAAAAGCTATAGTCCTACTGAAAGCTATAGTCCTACTCAAAGTTATAGCCCTACTGAAAGCTAAAGTCCTCTATCATGAGTGTGTGTCTGCGTGTGTTCATTTATTTTCATTAATTACATTGCTCCTCATCTATCTAGTTTCACGTTCTCATTCACAGACGCGAGACGACAGCGGACTCACGTTGAGGCCGCTCATATCGATGTCCACCATCATCTCTTCGTGGTCTTCTCCTTTGGGAGAGATCTGGTCCAACAGGTAGAAGTAGGCCCGCGAGTCCTATACCGGCAGAATCAGAATCAGAATCAAAATCAGAAAGGTCTTTATTGCCAAGTGAGTGTGCACATACAAGGAATTTGTTTTGGGTCGTTTGGTGCGACATTAACAGACAATTAAAGTAGAATAAAATAAAATGGAATATATAAAACTAAATTAGAATAAAAATACAATATATAATATAATATAGGACAGGGCTGTACAATTGTGCAGGATGTAGTAGAGTATATACACTAAATAAAAATACAGTGGAATAGAATGTAGCAGGGCTGTGCAATTGAGCGGTATTGTGCAAAGAGGTTACACTGTGTGGGCGTGTACGGTGAGTGTGTGATGATGCTTATGCAGATGTCTGTACATGTGTGTTGTGTGCGTGTGTGTGTGTGTGTGTGCGTGTGCGTGTGCGTGCGTGTGCGTGTGTGTGTGTGTGTGTGGGCGGGCACCTTGATGTCTTCACTGAAGTTGCTGATGGGCTGTGTTCCGGCCTGCTCGAGGTGCAGGTTGACCCAGCGGAGCAGCAGCTCCTCAGGAGAGATGGACACGAGATGGTCCAGCTGCTCTCCCTCTAACAGCAGACCAATCAGGGCTACAGGCACATGGGAGAGAAGATGGATTTAACCAATCAGGGCTACAGGCACACGGGAGAGAAGAGGGATTTAACCAATCAGGGCTACAGGCACACGGGAGAGAGGAGGGATTTAACCAATCAGGGCTACAGGCACACGGGAGAGAGGAGGGATTTAACCAATCAGGGCTACAGGCACACGGGAGAGAGGAGGGATTTAACCAATCAGGGCTACAGGCAAACGGGAGAGAGGAGGGATTTAACCAATCAGGGCTACAGGCACACGGGAGAGAAGAGGGATATTTAACCCTTTCACTGAAGGTTAACCCTTTACTATGTGATAGTAAAGGGTTAACCTTCTGTAGTGTGGCAGTGAAAGGGTTAACCGGCCGCCGTGTGGCAGTGAAAGGGTTAACCTTCTGTGTGTTGTCTCAGTGAAAAGGGTTAACCGTTTGGTAGTGCGGCAGTGAAAGGGTTAAAGTGATATTTCACTGTAGTAGAACTCGTCAAGTTTCTCGTTATATTCATTGCACAGTGATCCACGTGCACACACTCAATTTAAACATTCACACTTTAACATTCACTTTAGACACTTTAACATTACACCATATGTTATCTATTTATTCCTAAAGGATTCTTCTACCTCGTTTTTGCATTTTGCATTTTCTTCTTGCATTTTGTACATTTTAGTTTTGTATATTGTATATTTTGTATAGTGTTGGTCTTTACTCTTACTTACTTTTTAACTTTTCTTTTTTACTGTATGAAGCACTCAGTCTTAGGAGGCTCATACAGAACCAAGCATTTCACTATCATGCACATGTGTACCTTATGTGACAAATAAAACAAAACTTGAGACTTGAAACTTTCCTCTATGTAATAATAATAATAATAATAATAATAATAATAATAATAATAATAATAATAATAATAATAATAATAATAATAATAATAATAATGGCTTGGATTTATATAGCACCTTTCACATACTCAAGGTGCTTTACAATAAAAGGGGGAAGGGGGGAGAGGATAACGGTGGCCTAAAACTAAGAAACAAATTACAAAAACAGAACAGAGCAAACAGAACAGAACAACAACAGAACAAAACAAAATAGAACAAACATAATGAGATAGGATGCTAAGGAGCATCAGAGACCATATTATGCCTGGGTGAAGAGGTGGGTTTTCAGCAGGTTTTTAAAGTGGGCGAGTGAGTTTGCATTTCGGATGTCCATGGGGAGGGAAGGGAGTTCCAAAGGTTGGGGGCAGCGACACTAAAAGCCCTGTCCCAATGGTCCGCAACCTGGCTTGTGGTATGGTGAGTAAGCCTGTGTCAGAGGAGCGAAGATTCCGGGAGGGGTGTAGGTGTGGAGAAGGTCGGATAGGTATTGAGGGGCGGTGGTGTGTAGGGGTTTACATGTGAGCAGGAGGATCTTGAAGGTGACAAGTGATTTTACGGGAAGCCAGTGAAGGTGAATGAGGGTGGGGGTGATGTGCTGCCAGGGTTTGGTGCGGGTGAGAACCCTGGCGGCAGAGTTCTGAACGTACTGGAGCCTATCCAGGGCTTTGTGGGTCACCCCGGATAGGACTCCATTACAATAGTCTAAACTGGAGGTGATGAAGGCGTGGATGAGGGTCTCAGCCACAGAGTCTGTAAGTGAGGGCCAGTCTTTTTTTTTTGCCCACTTTTTCTCCTCCTATTTTTCGGTATTTTCCTCCCATCCCAATTTAGTCGTTATGCCAATTCCCCCCTCCCCTTCCTGGTCGTTGCGCGCATGTGCCCCCCACTGGTCGGTCTAGGGAGCCTTGAAGTCTATCACATGCTTCCTCCGATACATAGGAGACAGCCAGCAGCCTCTTTTCACCTGGCAGCGAGGACTCTCATTGGTGAAGTGTAATGGGTGGGAGGTTACACTACCTTCACCATTTCCCTCCCTCGCTGTGCAGGCGCCCTGACCGACCTGTAGGAGTCGCTGTTTACAACGACCAGATTACCACCCACCGGCTTCCCTCCCGCTGACACTGCCAATTGTGCCAGTATGACGACCGGCCAAGCCGGAGGCACCGCTGACAGCCGGATTCGATACCAGTGTCTCTGCGGTGGTAGACAGACGCTTAGTCCGCTGTGCTACCCGGTTGCTAGTGAGGGCCAGAGTCTTGAAATGTTCTTGAGGTGAAAAAAGGCTGATTTAGTGACAGATTTGATATGGGGGATAAATGAGAGTGTGGAGTCCAGAATGACACCTAGGTTACGGACTTCTGAGGAGGGGAGAATGGAGCAGCCATCGATGGTGAGGACTAGATCCCCAATACTTCCTGAGCAGTGCCTTGGAAGCCACAACCATGAGCTCTGTTTTGTTACTGTTGAGTTTGAGACGGTTTGATGACATCCAGGTTTTGAGGTTGTGCAGGCAGTTCAACAGGGACTGGGGAGGGAGCTGTGTGGAGGGTTTGGTGTAGAGATAGAGCTGAGTGTCGTCAGCGTAGCAGTGGAAGTTGAGGCCATGTTGGCGGATGATCTGGCCAAGGGGAAGCATGTAAATTATGAAAAGGAAGGGGCCAAGGACAGAACCTTGAGGTACTCCTTGGTTGACTGGGGCAGGGGGGATCTGGAGTTGTTGATGGTGATAAACTGTTTCCTGTTTGAGAGATATGACTGGAGCCAGGAGAGAGCTGTGCCGGTGATGCTGAGGTAGTCAGACATGAGGTCCAGAAGGGTAGTGTGGCAGACTGTATCAAATGCAGCAGACAGGTTGAGAAAAATTTGAATGTTGATGTGTCCAGAGTCAGCTGAAATGAGGAGGTCGTTGGTGATTTTAATTAGGGCAGTCTCTGTGCTGTGATTTGATTGAAGGGGTTCATAGAGCTCATGGTTGGACATGTGTTGGTGGAGTTGGGCGGCAACTGCTCTTTCCAAGATCTTACTGAGGAAAGGAAGGTTGGAGATCGGCCGGTAGTTGTTGAGTTCATCCGGGTCCAAACCTTGTTTTTTCAGGATGGGGGTGACTGCAGCCATTTTGAGACTGGAGGGTACAGTGCCAGACGCTAAGGAGGTGTTAATAATGTTACCCATGATGGGGGACAGAACAGGGAGACATGACTTGATGAGGGTTGTGGGAAGGGGGTCAAGGGAACAGGTGGAGGCTTTGGATTTGGTGACCAACTCAGTAACATGATCAGAATCCACAGGGGAGAAGAAGGAGAGGGGGGGGCATGCTGGCTGGGTGGGTGTCTTTTTGACAACGGGTGTAGGAGGTGAGGAGGAGGAGGGGGGGGGGGGGGCTGAAGCTGACTGTAGCTGTTGTCCACTTTGGCCTGAAAAAAGTCCTGAAACTTGGAGCATAGGTCAGAGGCTTCAGTAATGGGGGGGGGGGGGGGGGGAGGGGGGCGCAAGGGGGCGGAGTAGCCGGTCAATGGTGGAGAACAGCAGTCTGGGATTGTGTTGATGGTTGGCGATGAGGTTGGCGTGGTATGATGTTTTGGTCCGGGTTAGAGCTTCTTTGTAAGACTGTATATGGTCGTTGGAGGCCTCACGGTGGGCAACGAGACCAGACTTCCTGTAGAGCCTCTCGAGTTGTCTACCGTGGGTTTTCATGTAAGTGCATCTACAAGTAAAATAGTCACCATACGGCTGTCCCTGTCGTCCTCTGTCAACACCACCATTCCTCCCAGGTGTCACTTCACTTCCATTCGTTTTGAGGAACAGACCAAAGCCTTGTTGATCCAGTTAACAAACGTAACGTGTTTATATTGTAGTGAAGTATAACATCTAGGTCCTCAAAATGAATGAAAGTGAATGAGGAGCCTGACACCTGGGAGGACTGTTGGTGTCAATATCTGCCTCAGCTTGCTTCTCTGCATTTAAATCCAAACTGTTACACAGGTTCTGACACTAAGGAGTGGTCAGCTACAAGGTGACAGTGAAAACAGAAGGAGTGGTCAGCTACAAGGTGACAGTGAAAACAGAAGGAGTGGTCAGCTACAAGGTGACAGTGAAAACAGAAGGAGTGGTCAGCTACAAGGTGACAGTGAAAACAGAAGGAGTGGTCAGCTACAAGGTGACAGTGAAAACAGAAGGAGTGGTCAGCTACAAGGTGACAGTGAAAACAGAAGGAGTGGTCAGCTACAAGGTGAGAGTGAAAACAGAAGTCACTAAGGAGTGGTCAGCTACAAGGTGACAGTGAAAACAGAAGTCACTAAGGAGTGGTCAGCTACAAGGTGACAGTGAAAACAGAAGTCACTAAGGAGTGGTCAGCTACAAGGTGACAGTGAAAACAGAAGTCACTAAGGAGTGGTCAGCTACGTGGTGACGGTGAAAACAGAAGTCACTAAGGAGTGGTCAGTGTGTGCAGGCCCGGATCTACCATAATGGGCATCCTGGGCGCCCTCGGCGCATAGAGGCCCTCCACGGTGGTAGTTCATTTGTTGGGCTCCACAGAAATATATGATATGACCAATGAATGAAATTAAATCAGCCTTGAGTGTGTGTTGCTGCTGACCTTCGTTCCTGCTGATCTCGATGTCGGCGAAGAGGCCGATCTTGATGATCTGCCAGAGCAGCCCCAGCACCAGGTGGGGTTTCCCTGCCATGAGGTCGTGGGCGTCGATGTTCACCACCGTGCAGCCGATAGCCGAGGCTGAGTTCAGGGCCAGGACCAGGTTCTCCTACAAAAGAGACATTCAATGAGAATGAATGTCTCTCTGTTCTGTAACTTCAGTTTATGCTATATATACACCATATTATATATATATACTGTATATACCTTTTTTTATATATACATTTGTTTATTGCATTTAAATAGAAAATGTAAACAAACACACCTACACACCTCCCCCATCCTAAAAAGACTGATGGAGGCTAACAGTTTGATGTAAACTAAGACTGAACCACTGATGTAGACTAACAGACTGATGTAGACTAACAGACTGATGTAGACTAACAGACTGATGTAGACTGATGTAGACTAACAGACTGATGTAGACTGATGGAGGCTAACAGACTGATGTAGACTGATGGAGGCTAACAGACTGATGTAGACTAACATACTGACCGTCATGGTGAAGGTGGTGCATTTCTTGGTGTTGATGACTCTCTCGTCAATAGTGTCTGGCTGAGACAGATTGATCATTTTACTGAAAAGAGAACAAATGAGTGAGTGAGTGAGTGAGTGAGTGAGTGAGTGAGTGAGTGAGTGAGTGAGTGAGTGAGTGAGTGAGTGAGTGTGTGAGTGTGTGTGTGAATGAGTGAACGATTGAGTGAACGATTGAGTGAGTGTGTGAGTGAGTGAACGATTGAGTGAATGATTGAGTGAGTGTGTGAGTGAGTGTGTGAGTGAGTGAACGATTGAGTGAACGATTGAGTGAGTGTGTGAGTGAGTGAACGATTGAGTGAGTGAGTGAGCGAGTGTGTGAGTGAGTGAACGATTGAGTGAGTGAGTGAGCGAGTGAATGATTGAGTGAGTGAGTGAGCGATTGAGTGAGTGAGTGAGTGAGTGAGTGAGCGATTGAGTGAGTGAGTGAGTGAGTGAGTGAGCGAGCGATTGAGTGAGTGAGTGAGTGAGTGAGTGAGTGAGTGAGTGAGTGAGTGAGTGAGAGACAATGGCCAAGTACATTGGCTATATGAGTGAATGAGTGAACGAGTGAATGAGTGAATGAATGAGTGAATGAGTGAGGCGTGTCTGTCTCTATATGAGGGGGTGAGTCACAGCATGAAGCCTCCATGTTGAACCTGCTCCACGCTCCTCCTACCCCGGGCGACGCCCAGAGAGAATTCATTCCCACTGATAAGAGAGGATTAACGATTATGTATCAAACCATAACGTGTAGTTGTGTACGTGTACAGTGTGTAGTTGTGTACATGCACGGTGTGTAGTTGTGTACGTGTCCAGTGTGTAGTTGTGTACATGTACGGTGTGAGTTACCAGAGCAGGATTCCATCTCTGACGGAGGTGAAGAGAGAGTCTGGGTTCTCTGGGTTCATGGGCAGCAGATGAGTGCAGTCTGGGTCTTTGGCCAAAGCCTTGTTGATCCAGTTAACGAACGCCACCTTCTCCTCATCTAACACACACACACACACACACACACACACACACACACACACACACACACACACACACACACACACACACACACACACACACACACACACACACACACACACACACACACACACACACACACACACACACACACACACACACACACACACACACACACACACACACACACACACACACACACACACACACACATTTGAAATGCTTTATTTATGTCCACATAAATACAAAGTACATTAAGGACATAAACACGAACAGTGCAATTAGCTCATTGGGAGTCATTCAATTACATTTGTTACTGTGCAGCACCCATCGTACACATACAATATTGACACAGATGATGTTTCAAATGTGGGTTAACAGATACAATAGCACACACACACATACGCACACACACACACACACACACACACACACACACACACACACACACACACACACACACACACACACACACACACACACACACACACACACACACACACACACATTAGAGCATGGTTGAAAACTAGGACAGTTATGTCAGGTATTACATATTTTCATCCATATGTGCTCATGTGTGAATACGAGATGCACACGGTAACAGGAACAGCTGGGCCGCGTCGACACACTCTCACCTCACTCTGTCTGCTCAGGGAGCGGATTTGATTCCAAATGTAAAAATAAAACCAGATTGAAATGTCTAAGTGGCGCAGTGGGCAAGGCGCTCGCCACTAACGCAGGAGATGCTGGGTTCGAGCCCAGCTCTCAGCGTTGCTACCAGCTTGGCTGGTCGTTCATACTAACACAATTGGCAGTGTTAGGGGTGGGAAAGCTGGTGGGTGGGGATTGGACGTTGTGGACAGCAACTCCTACAGGTCGGTTGGTGCGCCTGTACAGCAGAATCAGGAAGCATCGGGGGCAGCGTAAGCCTCCCACGCGTTACTCCTCGCCACTGAGAGGTCGCGCTGTACAGGTGAAAAGATGCGACAGCTGCCTCCTCGTGTACCGGAGGGGACACGTGATGCAAGGCTTGGTCCTCACTGCAGCCGACCAGTGGGAGGCATGGTCTAGCAACGTTCGAGACAGGGGAGGGGAGAATTGAAGGGAGAATTGGCGAGGCGAAATTGGGATGGGAGAAAAATAGAAAAATAAGGAGAAAAAGTGGATAAAAAAAAATTTAAATGTCTATCGTTAGCAATGAATGGGATTTTCTCTTGAGTCAAAAGAGAGCTATAGCCTCAGCTCTGAAACACACTCACACACGCACACACACACGCGCGTGCACGCACACGCACACAGACACACACACACACGGGTTAGGTCTCTCACCGGAGTAGGAATGCTGTGTTCCTTCACTGGAGATGCCTGACGTTCCTCCGAAGGAGCGGATCCCGTGCCGCCTGGCGATGGTTTTCCTGAACGTCTCACTGAACTCTTTACTCTTCAGCTCCTGGTAGATCTGCACATGGAACAGCGTGTGTGTGTGTGTGTGTGTGTGTGTGTGTGTGTGTGTGTGTGTGTGTGTGTGTGTGTGTGTGTGTGTGTGTGTGTGTGTGTGTGTGTGTGTGTGTGTGTGTGTGTGTGTGTGTGTGTGTGTGTGTGTGTGTGTGTGTGTGTGAGTGAGTGAGTGAGTGAGTGAGTGAGTGAGTGAGTGAGTGAGTGAGTGAGTGAGTGAGTGAGTGAGTGAGTGAGTGAGTGAGTGAGTGAGTGAGTGAGTGAGTGAGTGAGTGAGTGAGTGAGTGAGTGAGTGAGTGAGTGAGTGAGTGAGTGTGTGTGTGTGTGTGTGTGTGTGTGTGTGTGTGTGAGTGAGTGAGTGAGTGAGTGAGTGAGTGAGTGAGTGAGTGAGTGAGTGAGTGAGTGAGTGAATGAATGAATGAATGAATGAATGAATGAATGACATTTTATTTTCGTGTCATGTCCGACGACCCATCCCTTACGGGATTATAAAACACCAAAAACAACAATTGAACGTAACAATCACTTCCCATAGTTTCTACACTACACCATGCACATCATCAGAGGCCAAAATACATCACATATGTTATTTCCGTGCGTTTATCCCAAGCTTTCTCTAAATATTCAGCAAGTGCAAAAACCCTGTGATCAAAAATCCATTTTAATCTATCTGCATCACTAAACCACATTAACTCAAGGTTTTTACACCTGTCAAATAACTTTTATAGTGGACAATAAAACATAAAATGAAACTCATTCTCAATATCGATACCACAGTAAATACAGATCCGCTCCTCTTCTGTGACCCCCCCGGTAACGTCTGTCTCGAGGTGCAGGGGGCAAATCCCAGAGCGGAGCTGGGCACACAATGACCTTCGTCTTTTTGATAATGGAGCACACACATATTTTTCATTTCTATAACAACTTTTGATCGTACTAAATGTTCCTAGTTTTGGTTTATGTAGTATTTCCTGTGACCATTTAATCTGATGTATATTAGACAATTAGGCTTCCTTAACCAAGGAGATGTTAACAGTATTTACATTCTGGAAAAGGTCAGATGCTCCAATTTCACTGAGGGTGTCGTCTATCTCACTTGCCCATGCGCCTTTTACAGTTACATCCCGGTTGAAAATGTTCCTAGCAACTCGACTCTCTGGCATTTTTATAAATATGTTCCATAAAGCTAACATGTTGCCTTTCCATCTTATGTGTATAATAATAATAATAATAATAATAATAATAATGATCCCCTCCTCCCTCCCATTCTTATTATTCCCCCACACCTCTCCAACCTGTCTACCCTCCCCATTTATAGACCTTTGTCTCTCACCCCCCCCCCTTTCAACCTTCTCCAGCCCTCCCCAACCCATGTCAACCCCCTCCTCCTCCTCCATCTAACTCACCCCTCCCCCTCCTAGCTCCCCTTCAACCCAATACCTGGCCCTTCAACCCAATACCTGGCCCTCCAACCCAATACCTGGCCCTCCAACCCAATACCTGGCCCTCCAACCCAATACCTGGCCCATCCTACACACAATCCCTTTCTCTCTACTATAAAGACCTAGGTTTTACTGGATTCTATGAGCTCTTTCGGGGGATATACTAGGCCTGTGTCTCTCCTGGAGTCGTCCAGCAATAACTCTCCACCTAGTTGTACTTGATACTCTGTTTGAGCTAAATAAACCTGTGTTAACTAAGTCTACATCCGACTGAGTACATCCTTACTCATGGTGAATTCCTCAACCGTGTGTACCAGGTTTAACCCTTTCAGATTTGTCGGAATGTTTAGAGGCTCTTACGGCTCTCGGCGGCCAGTAGCCAGTGTGACTGAAGTTCAGGAACTCTGCGTCAGGTTTAAAGACGCATTAACTACGATTTCTGAGGATTTGAAACAGTACCATGTAGACTCAACCACACACACACACACACACATGGAACGGTTGAGTCTATGTGCGTTTTCTAAGAGGTTGTACGTGTACGTTTGTCTTTTTTATTTATAATTTTTTCTTTTTTAAATGCTACTGTATATGCATTTAAATGCTACTGCATATAATCCCTCTATATACTTACTTATACACCTGCAAATAGCTTAGCTTTGTATCATAGCATGTACAAATGCTGTATATACATTCTCACCACATATATATCTATCCACACCTGTATTTACCTGCACATAGTCTTTTGCATATCTGTAGATAGATACTATATCTATATCTGTACATATCCTACACTTACTAGTTACGCTGCTGGACAGTATGACTTACTACCATACTGTCTTTTACACCTGTACCACTGTACATATTATAATACAACTCAGTACATACATCTGATTAGCACTACACTCAGTAGTACTAATCTATATATTTTATACCCAGTTTAATCACCTGTACGTTGTATATTGCTATTGCACTTTACTGTTATATTTTCACTCTGGTCGGATGCCAAACTTATTTTCGTTTGGACTGTATGATGACAATACATTTGAATCTAATCTAATCTAATCTAAGTATGGAGTCTTACTGAGACAAATTCCTCGAAGCTGATCTTCTCGTCCTTGTTGGTGTCTCCAGCGATGAAGGTCTCCACGATCTCCCGCACGCGGTACCCTGGCATGCAGAAGCTGGCCTCTCGGAACAGCTCCTGGAGCTCGTAGTCGCTCACATAGCCACTGTTGTCGATGTCTAAGGACATATACGCATCCGCACAAGCATGAACGCACGCACACACACACACACACACACACACACACACACACACACACACACACACACACACACACACACACACACACACACACACACACACACACACACACACACACACACACACACACACACACACACACACACACACACACACACACACACAGAGAGAGATAGACACACACACACACATACACACACACACACACATGCATCACATTTACATCTAGTCATGGAGCTGAAACACTTTCATCCAAAGCGACTTACACGTTCTGTACAACAAGTCAGCAGGAAGGGTACAACTCTGGCAGCTAAGGGTCAGTAACATTGTTCATCAAACAGTGTTGAACTTGAGTGCTACAATCTTGAGTGCATATTAGTATAGACATACTAGCAAAGTAGGTAGTAATATAGGCAAGGTAGATCCCTTAGTAGCAGAGTGCATGCTAGTTAAAGACAGTACAAAGGTTAGCATGCATTCCTATCTAAACTTGTGAGGACTATTAACTAAATTCCAGCTGCAATATTCCTTACTTAGCCCCTTAAACCTAACCTTAACCCATCCGATTACACGGCTCACCTTAACACTTTCAATGCCAGCCACGCGTTTTGTCGTTAGTTCATGCCGACCGCTGAGTGCCCGCCAACGCTATATAGCGTTTGTTTGTCGTATTTATTTTTATTGGCGATTTGAATTCATATTTCATCAATCGAGCCTCAGGTTAGTGCTACAGAGTCTCTCTGAGCTCAATTTGGAAGATACCGCCCCCTATCGTATCTCCCTGTGTAACTGCACCCCATTACTTTAGACTGATGAAGGGGGGGGGGGGGGCAGTTTCCTCATTTTACTTTTCCGTCAAGCCAACTGAAGAATCCATTGTGATTGCCGGCCCGGAAAACGTGTGGATTATGTATTTACAGTACCCAACGCTGAATCAATAAACGCGATCGATATTTGGAATGGCGATCAGGAATTGGAATAATCTTTTTGGATAACATCTGATCTGAGGTAAGGAATTTATTTTACCAGTCTTAGGATAATCAGAGCTGTTTTCACAGATATATCAGCGTTTGCCCTATGCGTGTGTGTGTGTGTGTGCGAGATCAGGAAATGAGAGAATCGATATTTCAGCCCGCTTCTATAGCGTGCATAAGTACACATATACTATCGATAATCTAGCGTTTATTTGAAAACTATTCATAAATAGGCCGAAAAATTACAATGTTTTTGTGTATGCCAGAATATTTCAGTAAAGGGCGATTACATTACATATACATTACATTACAAGTTCTGTACGACAAGTCATCAGGAAGGGCACAACTCTATCAGCTGAGTAACAATGTTCATCAAAGTGTTGAGTGCTACACTGTAGGTTAGTTTATTAGGACAAGTAAGGTTAGTTAGGGTTAGATCTTTTTATTTATTTATTTATTTTATATATTTTTTTTTATTCAGATAATGGTTGAAGAAGTGCGTCTTTAGTCGACGGCGAAAGATTTGACGGGTTTCGGCTGTCCTAACTGGGGTGGGTAGTTCATTCCACCATTGTGGGGCAAGGACTGAGAATAGGCGACTTCTCTTTGATGACCCTCCGGGAGCTTGGATAGGAGTAGGTCTGAGGCGGCCAGAAGATGCAGAGCGTAGGGGTCTTGAGGGTGTGTAGTTAGAGACCATTGACCGGAGGTAGGCGGGAGCGGTTCCCTTTGCCGCACGGTATGCTAAGTCGAGGGCCTTGAAGCGGATTCGTGCAGCAATGGGGAGCCAGTGCAGGTCCCTAAGAAGTGGGGTGACATGGGCCGACTTCGGTAGGTTTGAGATCAGGCGGGCCGCTGCGTTCTGAATGAGTTGAAGAGGCTTAGTGGCAGTGGCCGGGAGGCCAGCGAGCAGTGCGTTGCAGTAGTCGAGGCGGGAGATGA
>NW_028174332.1:0-30000 GCF_963971535.1 Notolepis coatsorum | reverse complement strand
GTCAATTTCCATATGGGGAGAAAAGACCAAAATCGAATCCAAATGCCTGACCTGACCCCATGCAAGACCTCACCTGACTCCAAACAACACCTGACCCCATGTGACACATGACCTGACCCCCATGCAACACCTGACCCCATGCAACACCTGACCTGACCCCCAAACAGCACCTGACCTCAAATGCCAATACAGCAGAGACCTCTTTCATATGCACCTGATTCTTTCACTAGAATTATACCACTAATTATATCACTAATACCACTGCTTATAGCATGAGCCAATCATTAGTACTGAAGCAGAGGTTGAGTCAGAACCAAAACTCTGAACCGAGGGGAGAGAGAGAGTGAAAGAGAAAGAGAGAGAGAGAGAGGCAGAGAGAGAGGGAGAGAGAGAGAGGCAGAGAGGGAGAGAGAGAGAGAGAGAGAGAGAGAGAGAGAGAGAGAGAGAGAGAGAGAGAGAGAGAGAGAGAGAGAGAGAGAGAGAGAGAGAAAGAGAGAGAGGCAGAGAGAAAGTCTTGGAATTTATCTATTCATTAATTAGTTTGTTTATTGATTCATTATCAATTGGTTCGTTTGTTGACTGACTGATTGATTGTCATTGCTCGTTGTTCAGTCATTTCCTATCATTACCATTGTCTGTGTTTATTGCTCACAGAGAGGAGAGTAACCTCAATGGATGATCAAACGGGATTAATGAGTACCTTCATATGAGCCTGTTTGAAGTCAGTTATTCCCGTCCTGTTCTGTCCCGCGTCCCGTCCTTGTCCCGTTCTGTCCCGCGTCCCGTCAGCGGGTTGGACTGTGAGTACAGGTGTCCCTCTGGGGCTGTGGGGGTCCTGCGTCTCACAAGGCTCTGACCGGCTCCAGGGTGGTGGTGTTGGGGAGGGCAGTGCTGGGCTGGAGAGCTGGTTATCTCTGCCGGGAGGAGTCTGTCCGGAAATGCACTGAAAGGGACCTTTGGCCCCGCTGCACCTTGGGATAGGCGTAGCTTGCAGAGTTAACATTCAACACATCTGCTGTGTCACCTGTTCTAGTGTCTAGTATCATGACGATCTCCGTCTTTGACACACATGGGTGGTTGATGTTTTAGGTTGAAAACTTTTTTTTAAATGTATTATATATATTTTTTACATCACATATGAGTAATGGAAATCATTCAGTTCTGTTTTACGGACTCTTATCTTTCCAGAAATATGTGTGGTATTGTCGTAATAAATGTTTTGTCAATATAAATAAATAAATAAATAAATAACAAATGCATACATTTTCTCTTTTTAATTCAAAATGAAACTTTGTGAAATGTTCAGCAGTCACATCATATGCGCATTTACTAATTTGGCTGACATTTTAGAATAACTGGAACAATAATCGCATACATGCTCTGTGCATTCATATAAAACTAAATGTTCTGTGCAATATAACATAATTTTCTCGTATATTTTTTCATTATTTATTTATCTTTGACACTAAGGACTCCAAAAAGGCCATGTCACGCCAACTGCCCACATACACATGTGTATTAATGTGCACGACACGACACGTGTTTGCATAATTTGTAATATATTGTAATATGTGTATATTGTTTCATGCGTATAGCCATTACGCATTCATGGTCACTGTGATGAAATATCTACCTGTCAATAGCCCTGCTAATTACTGATTATTTCCACCTGTCATGATGTCAACCTAGCCTGTTGCTAATTACTGATTGTTTCCACCTGCATGTTGTCGATCACAGCCGCTTGTTTGTTGCGACTATTCATTACACACTGACACACGCACGCACGCACACACACACACACACACACACACACACACACACACACACACACACACACACACACACACACACACACACACACACACACACACACACACGTTTTCCAGTACAAATGACAATGTGATATGTGACATTTGTATCCTGGCATCATTATTTTGTAATACAATTGTCATGGTACGATTTCATTCAAAATGTCTGCTGCAAGGACATTTATTTGTATTATTATTTTATTAACAGTACCCGGAGGAAACCCACACAACCAGTGGGTTTGAACACCAACGAGATGAAGTTTAACCTTCTCTACACCCACAAGAAAGAAGCTCGACTTGAGTCTCACGCAAGGACATTGAGCGAATACTACCGGGCCGGTAAGATCCCCAGAGGCCTGAGGGTACATCTGGAATTGACCATCGGTAGAGAGAACCAAGAATTTTGCCAAAAATGGTGTGAGATACTCAACCACTGCTCAAAGGACTTGATGTTGCTCATCATCAGACACACCAAAGATGAGCTATCCGCAGTAAAATCCTCAATTGAACAGCAGCTTGAGGAGACCAAGGCCTTGCTAATCACAAAGCACTAGGGTGAAATACTGTGCTAACTGTCTTGCCATCCGTCTCTGTGCGCCGGTGCTATTTGCGGGTATATAAATGAGGTAATATGGTCGGGAAATGTGCCCCTTTCTATGCAAATGAGCCTCATTGCAAAAACACTCCAATTCACAAAGATCGCCGCTAATTGCCACGCGCAGTTAAAGTGACGCGATTTACATCTCCAAAGAATTGGTGGTAACTAAGCGCACACTGGCCAGCGTCTCCGGTGATCCGTTGGGTTAGGTAATAATCACAATAAAGCGAATAGAAGCGCACACTCATATGCTCCAGAATAAACATTTAATTTAGAACGAGCTATATATGGTAACTTTTGTGCACCTACCGCATAATACCTCCGCAACAATGAGTCATTCACCTTTAGGGGGTAGGTGTGCAAAAGTGACCATATAGCTCAGTGTAGGAAGGTCCGATCGACTCTGGGTTTATCTCTACGTGTTCAGGAGTCTCAGGTGCATAAAAACGTGATCATGGTCATGTCTCTAGTACCTCCACAACCTGACGTACGAGCGAATCTATGCAGGGGAGCAAGATATGGCAGGAGACTTATTTTGCGAAAACTCGTTAACCACTAATAAGCTACAAAACCAAACTGTCTATCATATCAAAACACAATCTAGGGATGTATAGGAATAAAACTAAATCACATCTAGAATTTGCCCACCCAATTGGTACCAAAAAGTGTTTGGCCCAAGGACTAGAAGAGCTACAGTATTGATTGTCACGACTTCCAATTCGCGATCAGAGAATTGAAGCTTCTGTTTTCTGTCTTCCATTGTCCTAGGACATGCATACTGTTGCATGGGCAGTATTTATACAATTTGACCATATCAGGAGCAAATTGCACTCAGATGCTCACGAACCAAATGGAGCAATCCGGAGCAAATGGCACTCTGTGAGCCAACTGCGCTGACAGAAATCAGGAGCAAATGCACACTGTATGGGCGTGTTTGCGCTAGTATATCATTTGCGCAATATCTTCAATGAATAGGTCCTTAAGATGGAGAAAATAGCGGGCGCAAATCACACGCAGTTAAGGGTGCTATTAGCAGGCGCAATCCATTCTTTGTGAATTCGATTAGATTTGGTCTCTGGGTGCATTCTGTTTATCCACACAGTATATTTAAAACATGAGGCCTGTGTTTCCTCGCATGGCCCCCCTCACTACCAGACAATGCCCTGTAACCTGAGGCACAGAGCCAACCGCATCACTTAGATTAACCTGCAACAACAACAACCACCCTGCTTCACAACAACCACCCTGTTTCACAATGACCGCTTCACAACAACCACCCTGCTTCACAACAACCACCCTGCTTCACAACAACCACCCTGCTTCACAACAACCACCCTGCTTCACAACAACCACCCGCTTCACAACAACCACCCTGCTTCCAATCCAATCCAATCCACTTTATTTATATAGCACATTTAAAACAACAAAGTTGACCAAAGTGCTGTACAAGTCCACAAACATAGGATAAAACATAAAACGGAACGGGATAAAAAAGGTTTGACCTTGGACAGCCTCCTAAATTGGAAAAAGCTCCTTCCCACCACAGTATTGATCTGCTTGTCCAACTTGAGGTCACAATCAAATTTTACCCCTAGGTTGGTGACTGTTGGCTTCACAAAAAGCCCAAGAGGGCCCAAGTCACCAGGAGGAGGCACATGACCATTGCTGGGATCAAACACCATGACCTCTGTTTTACTGTCATTGAGACAAAGACAGTTTGATGCCAGCCATGCCTTAACATCGTCAAGGCATGCTAATAGTGGTTTTACCGGGTTGCTAGTGTTTCTTTTTAATGGCATGTAAATCTGGCTGTCATCTGCGTAGCAGTGAAAGGAGACGCCATGCTTTCGAAGTATAGGCCCTAAGGGGAGCAGGTACAACACAAATAAAATTGGCCCGAGAATTGAGCCTTGGGGAACCCCGCAGGGGAGAGGTGCTGTGGAGGATACAGCGTCGCCCAGGCTAACACAAAAAATTCTCTCAGACAAATATGATCTAAAAAACTCCAGGGCTTGGCCTTTAATGCCAACCCAGTGCTCCAAACGGGAGAGCAGAATATTGTGATCCACTGTGTCGAAGGCAGCAGTGAGATCTAAAAGTACGAGGATAAGGGAGTCACCAGAGTCAGTGGCGAGAAGGATATCATTAAAAACTCTTAAAAGTGCAGTCTCTGTACTGTGCAGTGCTGTAAAACCAGATTGGAAGACCTCCAGAAAGCCATGTGTGTCAAGGAAAGACATTAATTGGACAAGTAACATTTTTTCCAAAACCTTGGATAAAAACGGGAGCTTGGAGATAGGCCTGAAATTAGAGAGGACAGAGGCGTCCAGGCTAGGCTTTTTAATAAGCGGTTGCACCACAGCATGTTTAAAATATACAGGTATATCACCTGCAAGGCTGTTGTTCATAATTGTTAGGACATTTGGTCCTATGACCCTGCTGACCTCTTTGATAAGGTGAGGGGGGAGGACGTCTAGGGGGGAGCCTGAAGGCTTCATATGGGTAATAATTTCCTCTAGCTGAGCAAGGGACACAGGCTCAAACTGGCTAAAGGTGGCAGGGCACGTGACAGTAGTAGTAGAATGGTCACATGTAGGGGTGGACGTGCTAGCTCTAATGTTGGCAACTTTGTCAATAAAAAACTGAATAAAAAGCTCACATGTTTCAGTGGAAGCTTCAAGACAAACAGGCTGGGGGACATCAAGAATATGATTAATCGTTTTAAAAAGAACACAAGGCTTGTGGCAATTGTTTAAAATGATATCAGAAAAATGCTTTGTTTTTTCAGCCTTAACAGTTTGCTGATATCTACACCAGCTGTCCCTCAGAATGCCAAAAGACACCTGCAGCTTGTCCTTTTTCCACTGTCGTTCAGCCCTCCTGCACTCTCGTCTGGCTTCACGAGTGCTGTCGTTCAACCAGGGCTCAGGTTTAGGTTTGGAGCGCCTGGTTTTTAATGGAGCGACGGTATCAAGGATCTCCAGACAGGTGGAGTCAAACCTGGTTAATTCCTCCTTCACAACAACCACCCCGCTTCACAACAACAACCACTTCACAACAACCACCCTGCTTCACAACAACCGCTTCACAACAACCGCTTCACAACAACCACCCTGCTTCACAACAACCGCTTCACACCAACCGCTTCACAACAACCACCCTGCTTCACAAAAACCACCCTGCTTCACAACAACCACCCTGCTTCACAACAACCACCCTGCTTCACAACAACCACCCGCTTCACAACAACCACCCGCTTCACAACAACCACCCTGCTTCACAACAACCACCCTGCTTCACAACAACCACCCCGCTTCACAACAACCACCCCGCTTCACAACAACCACCCCGTTTCACAACAACCACCCTGCTTCACAACAACCACCCTGCTTCACAACAACCACCCCGCTTCACAACAACCACCCGCTTCACAACAACCACCCGCTTCACAACAACCACCCTGCTTCACAACAACCACCCCGCTTCACAACAACCACCCTGCTTCACAACAACCACCCTGCTTCACAACAACCACCCTGCTTCACAACAACCACCCCGCTTCACAACAACCACCCCGCTTCACAACAACCACCCTGCTTCACAACAACCACCCGCTTCACAACAACCACCCGCTTCACAACAACCACCCCGCTTCACAACAACCACCCTGCTTCACAACAACCGCTTCACAACAACCACCCGCTTCACAACAACCACCCCGCTTCACAACAACCACCCTGCTTCACAACAACCGCTTCACAACAACCACCCGCTTCACAACAACCACCCTGCTTCACAACAACCGCTTCACAACAACCACCCGCTTCACAACAACCGCTTCACAACAACCACCCGCTTCACAACAACCACCCTGCTTCACAACAACCACCCGCTTCACAACAACCGCTTCACAACAACCGCTTCACAACAACCACCCTGTTGTACTGCAACACCCAGTCCTCACTGCTCACTCCGACAATAACCTCTAGAAGCAGCCGTTTTAACTCTGCCCTCCACTCTGTGTGGGGTGACAGTGGCTCGGGAGGTAGAGCAGTCGTCTGGCAATCCGGAGGTTTCCGGTTCGATTCCCGCTCCTCCCGGGCAGCGTGTTGATGTGTCCTTGAGCAAGACACTTAACCCCTAATTGCTCCCGATGAGCAGGTTGGCACCTTGCATGGTTGCCTCCGCCGTCGGTGTGTGAATGTGTGAGTGAATGGGTAAAAATGTGAGTAACAAATTGTAAAGCGCTTTGGATAAAAGTGCTACAGTATATAAAAAAGCAGCCATTTACCATTTACCATGTCCTCCTTATTCGCCAAACGACTGCCGCTATCAACGCCGGTCCGGATTAAACGGGAGGTTCGTGATTCTAAGAAGGCAGTCTTGTTTGATTCTGAAGCCAACTCTGAATTCTGCCGAGAATCCCTTTAACTGCACCCGTCCCAGTTATCTTGCCATGTTTTGAGTTTTTGCCATTTTGATAGCAATGCTAGTGCAAGTTAGTCACAAACAAACAAACAAACAAACAAACAAACAAACAAACAAACAAACAAACAAACAAACAAACAAACAACAGCTCCATATGAATGCCCTGTGAGAGGGCTTACTGTGGTTAGTTAGCTAAAGATCCTAATCCTGCATGTCCTCCCGCCACTATCTCTCTAGGTTACATCGTATCATCGACCGTACAGTGAAGTTCCAAAGCAGTCATACAGCAAGATAGCAGAGCAGAAAGGTAAGGAGCTTACATTCACTGCCAGGCGGTCCAAAGCAGGCCAGAGGTGTTAGGAGGTCCGGTCTGATGTAGGAAGGCTTGTTGGGAGCCAGGCTTGGTCCGCTTCCTCCTGGACCCTCCTGCTTCCTGTCCTCCCCTACTTCCTGTCCACCTTCACTAACCCCTGCTCTCCTTCTCTCCTCCCCTCCTCTCTCCTTCTGCACGCTCCTTCTCTCTCTCTCTCCACACACACTCCACCCTTTTTCTCCCTCTCCTCTCGCCCCCCTTCAGAGGGTGAATTCAAAGTCTCATAATCTCCCTAAACCGACGACACAAGACCTTTTGTTTCTATAGCTCCCAAACATGTTACGGATTTCTATACAATCTGCTCTGTGAACGCACTCTCGCTTCTGTTCCCTACAGAGTGACCAGTGAACACGGCGGTCTCTGAGCGCACACAGGTCGAAGTCTCCATCTCTCCATCTCTTCTTCAGATCTATTCTTCGGTGTGACACCTGATCGGTCCAGTTTCACTCCCCGGGCATCAGGGGGGGGTTCTTCTCCGGTTACTCTCTCTCTCTCTCTCTCTCTCTCTCTCTCTCTCTCTTCATAATAGCTGCTCTGGGATCAGTGCTCCACTTCCGGCCCTTGCCACGGCGGCCTCCTGTGTGGTTTTGCCTGAGGACCCTGAACACGGATCAGGCGTTAGGGTCACAGAGTAAAACTAGGCCAAAGACTTTCTCATAAGCCTCCTATATAATTCATTTGTGGATACGTACACATGCGCAGAAAGGTGCACACAGTGCATGCGCAAACACAGGCACGCACACGCACACGCACGCACACACATTCTGTATTTTCTTTAAAAATGTAAGAATCATTAAAGGGTTACCACCATCCAAATTAAGAATTCCAATATGTTATTTCCATGGCCTTGGAAAATGCAATCAATATTTGCAGACATGAGCTATTCTCTCCCAAAGCCAGAAACCAGAGAAGTAAGACTTGTGAAGTCATCGGGTATAAAGTGATTCAGAAGCTGAATGAGCTACTACTACTAAACTTTACTATCAGATGATTCCTTGCACTGATCCAATCTACTTAGGCCATTCGTTTTGGCATTGGACAAAAATGATTGATATAATGTTTTCTTCTTTTTGTAATTTGTATTAAAGGTGCTATAGATAATATTTGTATGTAGTACAGTAAAAGTAAAAGTAGAAATACCCAGGTAAAAGAGTACTCTGGTAAAAGTAAATGTCCTCCATCGAAAATTCTACTCACGTAAAAGTAGAGTAGTATTTGATATTAAATGTACTTAAATATCAAAAGTAAATGCATTCTACATGAAGTTTGCATTCCAGAGTGTTCAACCCTTGAACCATTGACCTCTAAAGGTTATGTTAAAGTGGTGTGTGGTCCAGTTATGCTGCTCTGATTAAAGGTTATGTTAAAGTGGTGTGTGATCCAGTTATGTTTCTCTGATTTTTTTTTTTTGGATCTTTTTCCCCCTCCATTTTCCTCCGATTTTCTCCCATCCCAATGTTAGTCGTATGCCAATTCCCAGTCCCTTCCTGGTCGCTGCGCACTTACCCCCCACAGTCAGATCATCTGGGAGAGTGGAGGCTACCACGTGCTTCCTCCGACACACGTCCAGCCAATCACCGCTTCTTTTTCACCTGGCAGCACGGATTCTCATTGAGAGGGCGTAGCGTGTGGGAGGATCACACTATCCCCCTCAAGTCCTATCCGCGCTTAGCAGGCGCCCCGACCGAACTGTAGGAGTCGCTGTTTACAACGACCCGGACCCACCCCGCCAGCTTCTCCCACCCTCTAATACAGCCAATTGTATTAGTGTGGACGGCCAGCCAAGCTGGTGACAACCCCGGAGCTGTGAGCTGGATTCGAACAGGCGAATCCAGCTCACAGCTCCGGGGTTGGTGACGAACGCAATCTCCGCTCGGCCACCTAACCGCTATGTTTCTCTGATTAAACGTTATGTTAAAGTGGTGTGTGGTCCAGTTATGATGCTCTGATTAAAGGTTATGTGAAAGTGGGGTGTGGTCCAGTTATGCTGCTCTGATTAAAGGTTATGTTAAAGTGGTGTGTGATCCAGTTATGCTGCTCTGATTAAAGATTATGTTTAAAGTGGTGTGTGGTCCAGTTATGCTGCTCTGATTAAAGATTATGTTTAAAGTGGTGTGTGGTCCAGTTATGCTGCTCTGATTATGTCCTCTTGAAGTTGGCAGGCTTCAAATTTGAAAGTGCATACAATAATCTTCATACATGTTTGCCATGTTGTCTAAGCAACAAATAAAAAATAACAAAGTAACTAGTAACTGATGGGTTCGGTTGGGGGACCCTTGTTTACCCATGTAAACAAGACAGAAGTTTTTATCTGGTCTGCATCCCCTTAACAATTGTGTGTATTGAGCCATACTGTATTGTACTCATTCTGCAATCTGTTAATAAAGTTTTCAATCAATCAATCAATCAATCAATCAATTGGATACATGTAGTGGAGTAAAAAGTACAATATTTCTTGGGACACTTTTGTATGGACACAAAATAACCTTCTATTACTCTTGACCAGTAATGAAAATAATTTGAGCCATACAGGTGTCTGCTAACAATTTATTATTTTTTTAAAGCACAACATGAAAGCCACAATTTTGTTAAATGTACAAGGAGTGCATTTCCCCCGAATCCCAGCTCCCTAGGACAGTTGGTAGGGTCGGTTGGGACACCTTGTTCTGGGCTAAAATATATATATATAATTTAAATTGAAAGAATTGCAGTCAAAATTTTAACACCATATATTTACAATGTCACTTGTGCACACATTTCTTTTGAAACATTTGTAAAATGATTTTCATGAATTATAGAATTTGGCTGTCTTCATTTCAGTGGCAACTATCAGCTCAATATGGTCACCAGAGGCTACATGTAGTCCACACGTAGGCTATAGTTTGTTTTATTTTGCAATATAGCCCATAACAACAACTTAAAACTTAAACTTAAACTTAAAATAAATGTTTAATAGTTGAACTCTGCACATTCAAAATATGTTCGAAGTGTAGGCCTATAGTCCATGCATTGTTTTTTACATGGGCTTTTAATTCAGCTTAGTGGTCCAAATCTCTTAATAGGCTAAACATAACTTAAAACAGAGATCATGGGCTGCCTATAACGTTAGGTTATGACTATAACCAAGTTCTGTTAGTTAGGGGCGATGCTTGGCATCGCTACTGCACTATCTCGCGTACGTGCACGCGTACTGAATAAACCACAAATGTACCTCTAATACCAGTATTAGTCTGACCACACCCCTCATCAGCTTACCTTCATAAGCAGGTGTGTGGTCACCTGCTCTCCTCCTTCCCAAGCTTTCACCACAAGGTGAGGACAAGGGCTGCAGCGGCGTCCGATGCCAAGCATCGCCCCTAACTAACAGAACTTGGTTATAGTCATAACCTAACGTTCTGTATCGTTAGTGGCTTAGCTTGGCATCGCTACTGCACAAGGGAGGCCAAGCGGAGCCACTTGGCTGACAAATACACCCCGCTGACAGCCCCCCAACCATCAGAACAGGGAGGGCCGAGCCCCCCCGACCCCCCCTAATGGAGGGTAGCCCCCCTATTAGGGACGTCACGGGAGGGCGACGGACCCGACCGTGCGAAGAGGCACTCAAGCAACTCAACGCACAGGGTGAGCAGACCGTGGCTTGACCCCACGACTACACACACGCACAACCCGCATGCCACCCGGGAACGAACGGAGGAACAACCTCGTTACTGCCCCCAGAATCACGGGGTCAAGGGCAAACCCAACCCCGTGGCAAGGCCGTAGCAGCGGAGCACGAAGGAAGACCCAGACCCACCAAAAGGACTGGACTCCCTGGAATGGGGGCCCGGAGAAGTCCATGATGCCAGCATCAAGACCCCACCAGGTGGGCACGTAGTGCCCCGCCCCCCACATCGCCAGCGTATTCGGACAAAGGCCCCTCAGTTACTGCACCTGGTATTCCCAGGCGGAACCAACCAGGCCAGAACCTGCCCAGCTTCCGAGATCGGACGAGACCGGGCGTGTTCAGGTCGGTATGGCCGTAAGCCGAGCGGGCCCCGTCCCCCCAATAGTACACCGCCTGGCACACTGACCCTGCAGAATAGGCAGTCAGCATGGCCGTAAGCACACAAAAAAGGTTAACCAACGGAAGCAGGCAGCGCACCGGGGAAAAACCAGGCAACAGGCTGTTAACCCTAGCCTGGAGACTGCGGACGAGACAGGCGCCAGAGGGGACAGCTGAACACAGCCGCCCCGGCGGAAGGAGCGTAAGCTGGCGGTGTTGCATGACCAAGCCTCCATTTAACAACCCCCACCCAGAGGGGTCGAGGCAGAGAAGGCTGACACGATTGGCAGACGTCATGAACGTGCAGGGGCACCCTCAAACGGTGAACCCGGGAGTTGACACTGCTCCAACACACCAGGGAATCAACCACCTCGGTGTTACCCAATGCGGTGGTTGTTCCTATAACCCCTCAAGAAAAAACTCCAAAACACACCTGCGGGTATACACCGGCTATACCGCAGTACAAGTGTTTCAGTTTCCAAAAAGGGTTAACCCAGGCCTACGGGTCGCAAACATCACTTCGGACCGGGCCTGGCGGTACGGGAAGCACAGGGTCACCAGAGGAGGTCAAAAAACCACCCCCACAGGCCCCTCTTCGCCATGCGTGAGAGAGGAGCGAAAAATAATGGAGAACCAGCCCCTAAGCACACCGTACCTGGTATTCCCCGGCGGTCTCCCAACCAAGTACTAACCAGGACCAACCTGTGTAGCGGCCGAGATCCGACGAGATCGAGCGCGTACAGAATGGCATGGCTGTAAGCCATGACGACAGTGCTGAGTAAAAACATACCCAACCAGGGTCTCCATAGCGCTTAACCCTGTGACACCCAGACCGACCTGGCATTTTTCCCCCTGAAAAAAGCCCAAGTCCCTCAGGGTACCAGAACAGCAGATCTGCATCCCCGGCGGACAACGGGTTCAACTGATCTGGACCAGCGTGACCAGAACCAGTCCCGTGCCCTAACCACGCCGACATGCCTACTCCAGGAGAAGGGCAGATATGCGTGTTGATCTTAACATGAAAAGAAGGCGCCACCCAGACGTCGGGACGAACCGCGCCTGGTGGCCCACCCCAAGGGCGTGAGAGCCCACTACATATGTTCAGATCCATCCCGTCATCATCCCCCAGACATGAACGAGAATCCGTCGACAACCCACCCAGGTCATGGGATGTGGTCGCCGGAAGAGGAAAAACCCCCATCTCAGTTGCTTTATAAAAACGCTGTTTCAACCACAAGCAACTAAGGCGTGCCAGTCAATCGCCTGTTTACAGCGAGCTAGCACTATACGTGCGTCGGGACACACCCCCATCAATGAACAGGCTATTTAGACCTGTCATTGAATCCCCAAGGCGCCCAGGGGAACGACAAGAGGGGTGTGACACTCCCTAACTCCAACACTTCTGGAATAGAAAGAAGGAAGCATCAACAGTATGTATCCCAGTCTACACAGCCGGGGTAAAAAATGTTCACATTTTTACATCCCACCACCCTCCCATAGGAAAGAGACGGGGATCCCCAGAGAGACTTCCCACGCGAGCTGTACAGATTGAAAAGAATATATTGCACCTTGAGCCATGTAAAAAACTGGTTTTAGGGCCTCCGGGGAAGAGGCACCGAACCCATACACACTCAATAAACGAATTGAATCGAATATACATACAATAGAAAAAGGACCCTTCTAGAGGGTCCACTCACTTTGACAATCTGAGGAGGAAGGCTCTGTACTCTGATGGAGGCTTCCTCACATGGAAGAAGGAGTCCGAACTCACAGAAGGCCTGAGTAGGCGCTTGGTGAGGAGGAGCCCTGACCACCCCCCCTGAAAACAGATCCATCACATGGACCTGAACAGCACACGGAAGTCCTACCAACAGAGACGCGCACGGTGACGTACTCTATGGCGGGGGAATTCCTGCGGTGCACACGCCCAATATACCAGGCCGTGGGACCAGGAACTCCCTCCCCCCCCCCCCCCCCCCCCCCCCCGTAACGTGCCGAACCGCCACGTGACGGGAACCTTGAAGGACAGGGGGTGTACCCCTGACCGACAGAACAATGGGGAGAGGAAAGGTTACCAGTTCACCCCTTTACGACCCCACACCCATGATACGACGTAACGACAAAAAGAGAATATGACACAGTCATAGTCAGCTCTATGAAGCGTTTCACAGCTCCACACAGCGCACGAGCTAACCTGCTATCTGATTTTTACTAAGGAAAAACACAGAATAGAGAGGGCTCTAAGAACCCCGGTCCAACATACACATGTGCTTCTGTGGCCAGTACAACCCAGTTGCAGGTCACATGACACACACAACCCATCATCACCTACAAAAAATGGCAAAAACACTCAACAGAGGAACGCCGTTTTTTTCACAATGAGAGAATACATCATTCTTGATTAGTATCGACCACAGGCCTTGCTAAGCACACATGACAGCAACCAAACCAATTTCCCTTTAGGAAATAAGTTTCTCCAGCAGATTTAGCACAACCTCAGCAATCAAGCTGAGAGTTACATCGTATCCCTACCACACAAAAGACACAATTAATGCACAACATGTCTGATAGGAGGTGATAAAGTCCCCAGGGAACCGGGGGGGGAAACACAATCCTCCTATTTTACCCTCAATACGGCCAGTTAAAACAGGAAAACCTGTTAATGTGTGAACTCACTGTTCATTGTCATTACAGTCTGAGAAAGAACATTCTTTTACTCACTCGTCACCAAGCATAGCTTCATAGGTTAGTTGCCTTAGTAGTGAGTACACGGTACACATAAACACCATGATGTTTCTCACACAACAACCAGATCAATACATCACGATCTGCACGGAGAAGCTAACTGCCAGTGACAAAAACAGCTCACACACAACCCGCAACGTATCTCAAATGCATTGCAACAACACACGTTTTGGGAAAAAAACACCGTTATTCACAATACATTTAGCAAGGTAAAACCAGAAGACGTGTTATGAGGTCTGGCCAACCCCGTACCTGCCCGGAACGCAGATCAGCGAAGTGCAGTCACAAGCCACCGTAGAACACAGCCGTCCCGTGTTGTTCGATCCGGGCAGCGTCGCCGCTCCACCAGTCGCTACAGTCCTCTTTGTTGACGCAATCCCCGTCTAGGCTCAGGCAGGGTCGACGAACATCCCCTGTCAAGGATGACGTCGTGGTCAAGAGTGTAAAACATGTTAAAATCAAAGCACGTTCAACAGAATAGCATCAAGCTAACGGCTGCTCCAACCGTTCGGGTGCTATTGCTTCCGCTCGCGAGACGCCGATCTACGACGCACGCGATCAGGAGCGAGCTCCCGGCGGCGCGCGAGAAGCCAAGCTACCCCGCGCCAGGCCACCGACCGGCTAACCGTAAGCTATGAACATGTAAACAATGACATAACACTCACCCAGACAGGCCGCCGTTCTGAACCCTCCTCACTTTTTAAGAGAAAAGAGAAAACAAGACGTCAACACCGCTTCACAACGGTGACAGTACCACGTCCGGCGGAATCAGCACAGTACCAACTGGCCTGTATAGCTGACTTTGAACATGAATCTGCCGCTATCGCACATTACATGCACATATCCCCTCGTGAAGGAATACTCTCATTTGGATATGAAAGATGGGGTCTTAACACGGTGACAGAGAGAATCCACTCGTCCAGAACACACAGGGATCACCAGTGTCAATGGTCGCGGCCCACTAGTTAAAACTATAATGGTCGCCAGACCAAGGCCTTCTGTCGCCTAGACGGCTAAACAAAGGACCCTAGCCTGGGGCCGGTTTCCATAAACTTTGTCAAGTAGCCCCCATAGCACTAACAGACAAGTGGAGCCCGCCAGCAAACACTACTCACCCAACCTGGAACGCACCGCTCCTCACAACAGCGGCATGTCCGACAGTTCAGCTGTGGCCTGACAGGTTTCACCCCAACAAACACAGCAAGGAACTGCAGTTGAGAAGCATGCAGCGGCGTGCTCCCAATACGAAAACCGGTGGAGGGTTTGTAGAATGATCATCATCTTCTAGACACTCCAGTACGAAGACAATATCGCCGTATTTTCTCGAAAATAGTGAGAGAGAAAATAAAGATATGATGTCAACGTATCCTTGTTTCCCAAGCTGTTCCTAATCCAATTTCTTCCATCATGGTGTCAAGTGTGGGGATCTACCGAGGCACCTCTTCCTTGTGGTGAAAGCGAGAAGGAGGAGAGCAGGTGACCACACACCTGCTTATGAAGGTAAGCTGATGAGGGGTGTGGTCAGACTAATACTGGTATTAGAGGTACATTTGTGGTTTATTCAGTACGCGTGCACGTACGCGAGATAGTGCAGTAGCGATGCCAAGCTAAGCCACTAACGATACAGAACCTAAAGCAGGTTCATTAAAAACAGTATTAACCCTATTAAAACCCTAACCCTATGCAGCACAGGGGGTTTTGACGGGGCCTTTGTCTTGTTTTTGTCAGATCTTTTGTTGATTTGTAACTATAGACCAGGGGTCAGCAACCTTTTTGACATGGAGTGCCTGTTTGAAATATAGTTGTAACTAGTGTGCCTCAACAATATTCCATGCATCGTAATTTTTTTCTTCTCATAATCAGGTCTTTTTAATGATAATTTTTACATTATTACATCATTATTGTTATTGTTATTATTAACAATATTATTATGATGGTTGTATCAACCCTAAATCTGAGTTGGGGGGGGGGGGGGGGGATGCAATGCAGACAAACAGCTGCATACAGTGCGACCATTTCACTCACATTTGCCCATTCATTTTTGGACACATCACACACCATTGGTGTGTGTACTGTACGACGTGCTGTCATAGCTCCACCTACAGGCCTAATGGAGAACACCAGGATGTGAATGGAGGGTGAATGTGAGGTATATCGTGTAAATAAGTTTTGATTGATCGCAAGACTACACTGTAAAAAAATATATAATAATAAGTTACCAGAACTTAAAAATATTGAGTTCAGTTACTGTGCATTAATGTTTTCAGTTTTCAATCCATAATAAGTTAACAGAAAAATAAGTACACAACCACATTATTTCAACCTAATAAAACTATGTTTATTGTCATTGTTTTAAGAACACAAGTTGACTTGGTAATACTCACATTTTGAGTAAAAAAATGGCTTTTAACATGTGCAATGAAATGAAATAGAAAGATAAATAATACAATTTGTTGATTAATCCCACTGGTCACAATGGAGACCGTAATAATGTTTTTGTTATAAGGCTCTGCAAATGTTACTGAATGATGTAGCAATGTATTTCCAGCTAAATTGAAATAATAAACAAATAAAGGGTCTCAATTAAATATGTGGTAGTAAAAAGAACCTGTGGGAGGATTTCAACAAGATAAATGCGACAACAGTGCAAAATATTTCACTATAATATTTCAAAGCAAAGAAAAAATATATATATATATATTTTTCATTTTTTTTTTCATTTTTTTTTAATGCTGCCCCCTGTGCCTATGCAAATGCCCCTGCGTGCCTAGGGTTGCCTACCCCTGCTATAGACGGTTTCTTGTTTATAAACATACCGCGGTCGAGCCAATCGGCAATACTCCCTGAATCACGTGACTGAGTTGCCCCCTACCTGCGCGAGCTGCGGCGCTAAAAATAAGTACAATGGGGCTCGATGGAGAAACCATGACAGTGACACTCCCCTGACTAAAAGTTGCTTCAAATGAAAATGGCTGGATGTCATTTAGCCAATTCAGCATGGCTGTGAATCTCTGCCATGCTACATACACCTGGGTGCTTGTCTCTGCCATGCTACATACACCTGGGTGCTTGTCTCTGCCATGCTACATACACCTGGGTGCTTGTCTCTGCCATGCTACATACACCTGGGTGCTTGTCTCTGCCATGCTACATACACCTGGGTGCTTGTCTCTGCCATGCTACATACACCTGGGTGCTTGTCTCTGCCATGCTACATACACCTGGGTGCTTGTCTCTGCCATGCTACATACACCTGGGTGCTTGTCTCTGCCATGCTACATACACCTGGGTGCTTGTCTCTGCCATGCTATATACACCTGGGTGCTTGTCTCTGCCATGCTACATACACCCGGGTGCTTGTCTCTGCCATGCTACATACACCCAGGTGTAAATAGCCACATTGTAACTAACAGTATGGTAGAAGAAAAATAACAAAAGAAAAATGTAGGCTACACACTGTAGATTTCAAAACTGTGGATAGAATTTGAGGAATAGTCAGAAGTTCTCGTGGAGAGAGAGGGTGTGGCTGACTATCAGCCTGGTGAACGGCATCAGCTGCTTTCTAATTCGCTAAAAGAAGACACTGTCCTTTAACCTGGATTACAAAATAATGAATAAGTAAGCAGGGATAGCAGTTAGCAATCCAGGGGCTGAATCCAGGCAAAGAGGGGGCTATGTAATCCTTACTCCATCACGTTATCCCACTGTTAATCTGTCTGTATGTTTTTCCCCCAAACATAAATAATACATATATGGTTTATAACCCTAAAATGTCCAATGTGGATGGACGGACCATATTCTATTCTATTCTGTTCTATTCTATGCAGGGCTATTTTGGATACAAATGTTTGATTACTGACACCCAGTGGCAGGCCTGTTATCTAGAGTTTGACTACTTCATTACAGAGAGAAGGTCTATTCATTAGAGAGAGAGAGAGAAGGTTTATTATCTAGCATTTGAGGAGGCCCTACTTCATTACAGAGAGGTCTATTTTTCAACATGTAATAACTGCTGTGATGTTTACTTGATGGAGCCCGTCTTTACTGTGTAGCTTCAGGAAGAAGAGGGGGGAAAAACGAATGAATGAAAATGAACAATTAAAATCATTAAGTGATTATTTGCAATTGCATAGAACTAGTCTTTTATTTAATCACAATTCCAAAAAAAACACTTTTGAAGCCAAGAGAATCAGCGGACCCAATAAGATGTTTGTATGCCAATATAATGGGAGGGTACGGGAGGATGGCCACTGAAAAACACAGATTCTTTATTTTCAAACAGCATTTCCTTTTGGAACATTTTATATTTGTTTTGGAACTAACGTTATATATTGTATAGCTCCGCTCTGCGTCTACTGCAATACACTTCCATATCAGTATTAGCACTGAATATATTTTCACATGCACCTTTACACACCTCATCTGCCTGGCCACACCCCCATCCGCTCCTCTACATAAGCAGGGGAGTGGCCATACTAACAGCTCCTTCTTTAGTTTTCACCACGGCAAGTGCCTGTATACACCACTTTGAGACTGCTGAAATATTGAAGAAAGGAGCTACAATGCAGGAGCTACGTTGACATTATATCTTTGTTTTCTCTCTCACTATTTTTGAGGAAATACAGCGATAATGTCTTCGCCACTGGGGTGTCTAGAAGATGATGATCATTCTGACCTCCACCGGCATTTTCATATTAGGGGCTCACGTCGCTGGCCTAATCCCCACCTGCATTCCTCCAAGCTGCAGTTGGACAGGTATTACCTCCGCTACTGCAGCTGGACTTTGCTTGAGAGGCGCTCGGCTGTTGTGAGAGCTAGCTGCCTCTCCGGGTGAGTGATGGTTTTGATATGCGAGCGCCAGTTGTGTTGCTATGGGGGGAATGACTACACGACTTACGAAAGCCGGCTCCAGGCTGGTACCCTTTTTGCTGCCTCTTAGCGGCGTGGAGAGGGTTCTGGTTTGACGCCCACGCTACATGAGCTCTTCATCGGGAGCTCTATTTGCCTGGGACCGTGTCCGAATCTGCGGTTCAAAGCCCCGGATCTCTGGACGAACGGATACTCTCTGTCACCGTGCGAGGCCCCACCTTTCAAGATGAAAGTTACCCAGCGCGAGGGAAGTGGGTTTGGTGTTTCGTTATAAGAATTCCTCCACACTCTAGTCGGCTGCAGCCCATGAGGGAATTGTGCCGGCACCGCTGTGTCTGTTAATCACCGTTCTGAAGACTGTGTTGACTTCTTTCCTCTTCTCTCTTCGGATGAGGAGAGGGACAGACGGCGGATGTCTGAAGTGTTGGCCTATATTGTGTTCTCTCGTTGTACAGTTTCGGTGATAGCTGCTTGGCTTGCGTTCTAGCTGGGTTGTGCTACCTGTTAGCCAGTTAGCTGTTAGCTGCGACGCTAGCTCTGTATGCTCGCTCGGCTGGGAACGTTAGCCTGATGCTACCAGTTAACCTGGAGTTAGCTGTTATGCTTCACCGTTGAACATTAGCCGTGAGAATAGCAGGCCATAACACTCTGACTACGACATCATCTTTGACAGAGGATGTAGTCGGCCCTGCACCATGATCGGCTGTTGGAGGGGGGGCGTCTTAGCTTCTTTTGCCCCGCCAGCGAGGACCTTCGTCAACGTGGAAACCAGTGTTGCGGTCCTCTCAGCCTGCGTTCATTGGTGCAGGTAAGGGTCCTTTGGACATTTAACGCCTCTTCCTTCCTTCCCTTCTGAATGTTTTGTAATAACGATGTTTTTTCCAAAACGTATGTTGCTTCACTACATTTGGGGATGCGACATGTGTTGTGTGTGAATTGTCTTGATCGCTGGTATAGCTTTCTTGTTACCTAGAAAACGGCGTTGTTTTTTACGTGAGTAAAAATGAACTGGTTTTGTTGTATGATGAGAAGTTGTGTGTTCATGTAACGTTAGGCAACGTAGTTGAGCTCACAACTGGCTGGGTTAATAACCCTGCAAAGCTATGCATAGTGGCATGTGATCGAGGGGTGAGTCCCTCTCTCAGCTTGTGATGACAATAAACAGGTGGCGTGTTCACATATTAACAGGGCTGTACCTGTTCAACCGAGTCGTATCAGGGGTAAGGTGGTGAGGGGTGGTTTTTCCCCCCGGTTTTCCCCTGGGCCCCCCCCCCTCCTCTCAAACATGATTTTGTTTACAATATATTGTTTCACTATGTTTGTGGGGATACGGTGTAACCCCTCAGCTTCTACTGGGGTTGTGCTCCTGCTTAGAGAAGCAATTCTTTTCTAGAAAAGATTGTTTGGTCGCTGTCATGTGGACTTAGCAAGGCCTGTGGCCAGTACTTAATCGAGGACTTGTGTCTTCTCTCGTTATGAAAAACGACGTTCCTCTTACGGTAGTGAGAGTGTACTTTTGCCTTTTTTGTTGTGATGGAGGGTTGTGTGTGTTGGAATTCCCCCCGCCATAGAGTACGTCACTGGGCGTGTTTCTATTGGTTGTGAGACTTCCGTGAGTTATTCAGGCTCCATGTTGTGGACCTCTGTTACAGGGAGTTTCAGAGCCTCCTCCTCAGGGAGTTTCAGAGCCTCCTGTGAGTTCAGACCCTCCCTCTCAGGCTACGTTTAGACGGAGAGAGTCTGAAAAGAAACCGCAAAAGTTGTCTTGCGGTCTCACTTTTAATTTTGCGTTTAGACTAGTGTTTTGGGATGGAATTCTCCGTGCAGACGAGGCTGTACCGACTCGAGACGACTGAACCCCGCTGTCACACGATTGGCGCATATGTCACATGACGTGATGTGAAGACCCGCCCTACTCTGCCTCTGATTCGCAGACTGTGGGTGGGGAATGTGATTGGACCAAAGCAGAGTCACTCACAGACAGTGGGTCCAGTCACGCCGCGGGACAGATTCTTGTGTATTTAAAAGTACTGCCAATGTAGCCTTCAGGTGATCGCCATGGATAGAATCAGACATGCTTTGTTTACGCTTCTAGGCTACTGGCGCATGCCTGTGATGTAAGCAGTACGCGCGACGAGAGCCTTGACAACCCTTTCGTCATCGTTTTATGCGGTTTGACAGTTTAGATGATAGCGCAAAGGTTTATCGTTTCTAGGAATTCCACCCTGGAAGGTAGTCTCACTTTTTTGCGGTTTCACCCCGTAAAAACGCCGTTTCCGTATAAACGAAAGGCACATCCGGAAAAAAAAATTGCGGATTCACCTGCTAGCGTTTCCGTCTAAACAGGGCCTCAGTGAGGGAGCCTCCTCAGAGTTTCAGAGCCTTCTCCTCAGATTGTCAAGGTGAGTAGAACTTAAAAAGAAGTTCTGCTCTGTTGTATGTGTATTGAGCTTGGTGGGTGATGCAACGCAGTAGAGACGATTTGTTCTTCTGCTCTGCTCCCTACTAGTAGTGTGTATATTGGGTCAGAGCCTCCTCCTCAGGGAGTTTCAGAGCCTCCTCTGTGAGTTCAGAGCCTCCCTCTCAGTGAGGGAGCCTCCTCAGAGTTTCAGAGCCTCCTCCTCGGAAAGTCCTAGTCCAATTGTTACATAGCTCAATGTTGCAATATGTCTTTTCAATTTATTGCTCACGTGGGAAGTCTCTCTGGGGGTTCCCCGTCCCCTCCTTTATGGAGCAGGTTGACGGGGTATTGTTTAGGGAGTTCCCTGACTCCTCGCCTGTAATGGTCTGTTGAGTCATGGGATTCCCCCCGTCATAGGGTACGTCGCTCCCCGTCCCCTCTTTTATGGAGCATGGTTGACGGGGTGTTGTTTTCCCTCAGCCGCGTCGTATGGGACCCATGTCCGTATTTTTTCCGGTGAAAAAGGCGGCTTCTTGTCGTTCTCCCAGGCGGCTTGGAGGAACGGTATCTGGGTTCTTGTTAGAATGTCCATTGATATGTTTTGGGTCTCGACGTGTACATAGTGCTGGCCCTGGGTGCTTCTGATAGGAACCACGCATGGGCTTGCGCGCCTTGGTTGCTCATCATTGAAACAGCGTTTTTTATGGGGCAACTGGGATGGAGTTTGTCTCTTCCGAGCGCCAGTGGCTTGTCTCTATGAATTCTCGTTCATATAGACAAGGGGGGAAGTTAACAGAATAGATCAAAGCATTGGTAGAGGGGTCTCACGCCCTTGGGGTGGGCCACCGGGCGCGGTACGAAGGGGACCGTCTGGGTGGCGCCCTCTATAATGTTTTGGATCGACACGCGTACCTACCCCCTCCTGGGACTGGGGATGGCGGCGTGATTAGGGCACGGGACTGATTCTGGCCGCGCCGGACCAGGTCAGTTAACCCGTTGTCCGCCGGGGCGCAGATCTGCTGTTCTGGTACCCTGAGGGACTTGTGCTTTTTTTGGGGGGGAAAATGCCGGGTCGGCCCGGGCGTTGCAGGGTTTGACGTTATGGAGATGTTCGTGGTTGTGTTACTACGTGTTACCCCTCACTGTTGCTGGGTCCATGTTGTGTTGTACCTTGCGCTGTGCTAAGGGAGCCTGGTCCTTCTCCATTATTTTTCTCCCCTCTCTTCTCCTGCTTAGGCAGGGCTGGGAGGGGGCTGTTGAGGTGGTTCTTGTAGAACTCCTCTGGCATCCCTGTGTACGTCCCGGTCCGCCGGGCCCGGGTTCGAAATTGTTTTCGTCTACCCGTTGGCCTGGGTTAACCCCTTTTTGAAAACTGAAACACTTGTACTGCGGTATAGCCAGTGTATACTCGCAGTTGTGTTTTGGAGTTTTTTCTTGGGGGGTTATAGGAACAACCGCCTCATGTTAGAACCAAGGGGGTGGTTGGTTCCCTGGTGTGTTGGTAGCGGAGTCAACTCTCGGGGTAGGCTGGGTTTGGCCCTGTCTACCTGTGAGTGTGGCCCCGCACCTTTCATGACGTCTGCCAATCATGTCAGCCTTCTCTGCCTCTGCCCCTCTAGAGAGTCTAGGTTTTTTTTTGTGGAGGCTGCGACATGGTGCACAGCATGCCAGCATATGCCCCTTCCGCCGGGGTGCTGTTTCAGCAGACCCCTTTGGCGCCTGTCTAGTCCGCAGTGCTCCAGGCTCAGGTCGAGTGGCCTGTTGCCTGGATTGAGGGATCGACCTCTTTTGGGGGTCGTCTCCCCGGTGCGCTGCCTGCTCCCGCTGTGGGTGTAGCCTCTTGAGTGCTTCGGGGCGGCGTGCTGTAGGGGGGAAGGGCCTGCTCTTGGATGGGCCCTGTCCGAATACGCTGGCGATGTGGGGGGTGGTGTCACTAGTGACCGCCTGGTGGGGTCTCGATGCTGCTGCGTCATTGGCCTCTCCAGGCCCCCTTTTCCGGGGGGGTCCAGTCCCTTCCTGGGTCTGGGTCCTCCTTCGTGCTACGGCCTTGCCACGGGGTTGGGCTTTTGCTCTTGACCCCGTGATATTAGGGGTTGTAACAGGGGTTTGTTCCTTTCCGTTCGTTCCCTAGTGGCATGTGGGTTGCGTGTTTGTGTAGTCGTGGGTAAATCCCACGGTCTGCTCACCCTGTGCGTTTTTTGTTGCTAAACTCCTCTTCGCACAGTCGGATCCGATACCCTCCCGTCCACCGCTAGGGGGGTCCGGGGGCTCGGGTCCTCCCCGGTTCTGATGGTTGTGGGGGGCCTCAGCGGGTACATTTGTCGATCTTCCGCTCTGCTCAGCTCCTGTATTGCAGTAGACGCAGAGCGGAGCTATACGATATATAACGTACGGTTATGTATATAACCATAGTTATATGAGTATAGTGACGCTTTGCGCCGGACTCACTGAGGACCCCGTGGTCTTGCCTTTGTGGTGAAAGACTTGGGAAGGAGCTGTTAGTATGGCCACACCCCTGCTTATGTAGATGAGCGGATGGGGGTGTGGCCAGGCAGATGAGGTGTGTAAAGGTGCATGTGAACATTTATTCAGTGCTAATACTGATATGGAAGTGTATTGCAGTAGACGCAGAGCGTCACTATACTCATTTATTACATGGCGTTTTCACATTCGCCGAAATGCTTGCTTGTGATTGGTCAATAGCCCCCCGACTGCGGTCATTATTTTTCAATAATGACCGCTGTTTTTTCAATAATGACCGCAGTGCGCAGCTGTTGGCAATCAAGCCCACTGACACACACTGTTTCAGTGCAATTAGACAGTGTTCTGCTGCCGGCGATGACAGGGGGCGGAGCGACGAGCGGAGCCAGAACACAGCGGAGCCAGAAGGCTGCCCGCGATAATAATAATCACTTTATTTGGGCTGACAGAGCCACAGAACAACTGCGATTTGTCAAATGAATTAGGTATATTGTTAGTAAGTTAGCCATGTAATAAGCGGGATAATGTATAGCCTACTCGGTCATTGTCGCAAAATAATTGACCTTCACTACGTTTAAAACACCTCGGCGCGGCGCCTCGGTATTTTAAACTCCGTGTCGGTCAATTATTTTGCGACAATGACCTCGTAGCCATACATTATCCCTTACATAACTATCGTTATATATACATAACCGTACGTTTTTAACATACCGACAGAGAGTGTACACTGTAAAAAAAAAAGTTTTTTCACAGGAAATTCACTGTATTATTTTACAGATTACTTTTGTTTTTCTACTTTAACCCTTTCACTGCCACATGACAGAAGGTTAACCCTTTACTATCACACAACCGACGGCGGATCCGCGGAACTAATGATGCTAATGATGGAGCATCGCCGTCGGTTGTGTGATAGTAAAGGGCTAACCTTCTGTATTGTCACAGTGAAAAGGTTAACCGGCTGTCGTGTGGCAGTGAAAGGGTTAAGTGTAAATGCCATAAAAATACAGTAAATGACCTTTTATCAAAATATTAACCATTAAATAAAGGTTGTAATCTGTAAATGTATTTGATTTTACTGTAATTTGACAGTAAGTATTTGGCAACCATTGATGCCAGACATTTGCGGTTTTCTTGCAGCTTTTTTTCTTACAGTGTAGGCTACCTGCAGTGAAATCGATCTACTATCTTACCTACCGGTGGTATCAAAATGTATAAATCCCTGCATATCCCTATATATCTCCCTGTACATTCCTGCACATTTCACATTTTACTGTACATTTTTACTGTATATCTTTGAACTATATATTTCAGAATTTATATACATAATTTAGAGTGTGTGTACTCCTATTCTTATTTTAGATTTAGATTTTTGACTGCCTGCATGTTAATTGTGAGGGATATGTCGTGCTGAATTTCCCTTGGGATCAATAACGTACTTCTATTCTTTTATATTCTATTTTATGCTGCCAATTTCTATTAAAAACACCAACTCTTCTACACCACTAGATAGAGCTGTAGGGAAGCTAAGGCCTGGAGCAAGTATTCTGTGTCTGTTCCATCCGTCCATGCAGATCAGAAACCATGGGGTTGATACTGTAGTAGTCTAGCTAAAAATTATCTTAAATCTTTCATATTAACTCTTGTGTGGTGTTCGGGTTAATGGTTTTCTTTGTTTACTAAAAGAAAAAAATGCATAATAATCATTCATTTATATTTGTTAAAAGATAAACATGATGTATCATGTATTCCATCCACGTCTTGATTATTACGGATTTATGTAAATCACATTTTTATCACAAAAACGAACATCACTTATTGATACATCTAGCAGAGGTAAATGGCAAATATTATTCACATGCTGTCTATATCGCTTGTAATTGAGATCAAGTTTACATTGATTGATTGATTGATTGAAAACTTTATTAACAGATTGCAGAATGGGTACAGTACAGTACAGCTCATACATACAATTGTTAAGGGGATGCAGACCAGAGAAAGACTTTCGTCTTGTTTACATCAGGGTCCCCCATTTTCAATCATCATAACATATATGAACCCACCTCACCCCTGCCCACTTTGACAACCTAGGATGGCTTAGAGTAGACGACAGAGTACAGCAACTTGCAATGGGCCTGGTCTACAAGATACACTACGCGACCAAGGTACCCATGTACATGTCAAAATACTTCCCAAAGGTCAGTGAATACCACGATCACAACACCAGAGGGAGCTCCACAAATCATGTAAAACCCAGATTCGGATCAACAAGGGACTAAACACGTTTCGCAATTATGCCACATCAATGTGGAACGCCCTGCCTAAAGCTGTAAAGGAATGTGAATCACTACCCACCTTCAAAAACACTCTCAAAAAACACCTACGTGAGACTGCAATTCGAAACTGGCCCCTACAAATGTCCTAACCTAGTTGTACAGTAAATGACCAAGTAAGGCTTTGTCAATATTCCAATGTACAGTGTAAAATGTGTGTGTGTCCCCTTCCCAACCCCCCCCCCCCCCCCCCCCCCCACCTCCAATGTACAGCCCTCACCCAACCCACCCAACCCCACCCCACCCAACCAACCTCCTCCAATGTACAGTTTCTATGCCAAATGTATATACACTCCTTTTCTGGACACTTTTGTATCACAAACAGTACTGTATTTGCAAATCTGATATGTCATAAATGTATAGATGTAGCAGTACTGTCTATCTGTATGTCATGTATGTCATATATGTTATGATGAATTGAAAATGGGGACCCTGATGTAAACAAGACGAAAGTCTTTCTCTGGTCTGCATCCCCTTAACAATTGTATGTATTGAGCTGTACTGTACTGTACCCATTCTGCAATCTGTTAATAAACTTTTCAATCAATCAATCAATCAACATACACGACATACAGATAGACACTGACAGTACTGCTACATCTATACATTTATGACATACCAGATTTGCAAATACAGTACTGTTTGTGATACAAAAAGAGTCCAGAAAAGAGCGTATATTTGACGTAGAAACTGTACATTGGAGGAGATTGGGTAGGTGGGGGGGGGTTGGGGGGGTGGGGGGGGACTGTACATTGGAGGTGGTTGGGTGGGTGGGTGGGGGGGGGGGGGGTTGGGTAGTGGAGAGGGTGGGTGGGTGGGTGGGGACACTGTACAACTGTACAAGCAAAACTGTACATTGGAATATTGACAAAACCATACTTGGTCATTTACTGTACATTGGAGGGGTTGGGTTAGGACATTTACAGGGGCCAGTTTCGAATTGCAGTCTCCCGTAGGTGTTCTTTGAGAGTGTTTTTGAAAGTGGTAGTGATTCACATTCCTTTACAGCTTTGGGTAGGGCGTTCCACATTGATGTGGCATAATTGCTAAATGTGTTTAGTCCCTTGTTTGAGCCGAATCTGGGTTTAACATGATTTGTGGAGCTCCCTCTGGTGTTGTGATTGTGGTATTCACTGACCTTTGGGAAGTATTTTGACATGTGATAGATATTTCATTAATATAATCATTAATATCTAATATCTTCTAAGCTCTTCTATCTAAGCTCCTCTGGTCGTCTCCCTCACGCTGCATGTGGCCAGTGGGTCGAGTGACGACACCAGCCAGGAACCCAAAATACATTGACCTGTGTGACCTGTGTGACCTAATGTGCATGCATGGCTATATCGTCCTCCGGCCACAGGCCAGTGAGACCAGATTCCTCCTTAGACTACCATATACGACCAAGCCTGTCTGATCATCATTTTTAACCAGTGGCTCCCTAAATTTGGAACCCATGGTATTTAAGCCATGATTGTGTCATCATTCTAAAGCCACACAGCCCCATGGAGGCTGTGGTCTCCAGGACTGTTCATCGTTCTGTGTTCTTGTCAATAAATACCATCGATTGACTTCACCTTCGTGTCCTGAATATCTGGCCAGCTGGCTCATCATATCAATCCAAAGAACTCAGTTTTATACTTACACAACATGGGTACCTTGTCGTGTAGTGTAGTGTATCTTGTAGACCAGGCCCATTGCAAGTTGCTGTACTCTGTCGTCTACTCTAAGCCATCCTAGGTTGTCAAAGTGGGCAGGGGAACATCTGTTAAGAGCGGGACGCTTAGCCAGTACTCATATGAATGAATGAATGAATGAAAACTTTATTTAACAGATTGCAGAATGGGTACAATACAGTACGGCTCAATACATACAATTGTTAAGGGGATGCAGACCTGAGAAAGACGTTTGTCTTGTTTCCATCAGGGTCCCCCAGTCCCCCATATATACATAACCTATCGTTATCCCATTAGTTCCCCCAAACTTAGGTCTGTTATGTTAAGCTAAGAAATCTGCTAAGAAGCATATTATTATTATTATTACATGGCGTTTTCACATTCGCCGAAATGCTTGCTTGTGATTGGTCAATAGCGCGCGTCAGAGGTCCGTTATCACACAATAATGACCGCTGTGGGACAATAATGACCGCTGTGCGCAGCTGTTCGCAATCAAGCCCACTACAACACTGTATCAGTGCTGCTCAGCATATGCACAGCTGCACTCAGTCATGCAATCAGACCAGAGACCACAGACCTGCCGGCTGCCGATAATAATAATCACTTTATTTGGGCTGACAGAGCCACAGAACAACTGCGTCTGCAATTGATCTGTCTTGTCGATGAATTAGGTATATTGTTAGTAAGTTAGCCATGTAATAAGCGGGATAATGTATAGCTATACTCGATCATTGTCGCAAAATAATTTACCTTCACTGACGTTTAAAACACCTCGGCGCTGCGCCTCGGTATTTTAAACTCTGTGTCGGTCAATTATTTTGCGACAATGACCTCGTAGCTATACATTATCCCTTACTTATTTTATTTCGTTGGGTTTTTAGCCCTAGTTGCACTTTTGTTGCACTTTTTGTGTGTTTATTTCATGTTTTTAACAGTGCATGAAAGATTGTGAATTTTTTTTAAATAAATCATAGTGGTTCAAAATTTGGGTTGCGACTTAATGACTAAGGAAAATGTTGGGTCCCGAGGCTAGACCAGTTGAGAACCACTGGTCTAGGCTATTTCAGTTGACTAATATGGTTGATTGTTCATTAATGTTGAGTTTTTAAAGTCTAATAAATAAACATGTATTTATATTAATCAATATAATTAAATAGTGTGCTCATTTAAACTCTTATGTTGTTATGCTCATCTGGAAAACGGAATTATTCATAATGGATTAACAGTTAATAAATACATAAATAATATAATTCATAAATACATAAATGCAAAAATACTTAAATAAATACTTAAACACATAAATAATAAAATAGTGTTCAGACAACAATATAAAAGTCATACTGTTCAATTTTCATTTCATTTCAATTTTATCATTCCACTCCTATCCTCTAGGTTACTGCAGCTGAGGTGACACAGGTATACCACACGGTTAAACACAACCTCAGCTACATACAACAGTGCTGACTGTTTGTTTTCTATGCATTTCAGGAGTTTGGGGGGGCTGGCTCCGCTAAATAATTAAATAACCTAACCCTAACCCTAAAACCGAAATAAAGTTAAAACATTTTTTTTTTACAAAATCCGCCCATTTCCGCCCCAAAACCCGCCCCAAACATTTTAATGTAAAAAGTTTGGAGTAAAAAAGTATGTTTTTTTTCTCTGAAATGTAATTCAAGAGAAGAGAGGAGAGAGAGAGAGAGAGAGAGAGAGAGACAGAGAGATAAGTACAAATTCCCCCAAAACAGTACTTAAGTATTGTAACAAAGTACAATTACTCAAGTACTTTACACCGGTCAATCACTCCATTCTGATTGACAAGCTAAAAGCAATTGGTTTTGATAGTCTATCAGTGAGCTGGATGCAATCCTACCTTGAGGGGACGGGAACAGATGGTGGAGGTAAACGGTACCCTATCCCCCCCCCCTCACAGTGAGCTGTGGTGTTCCACAAGGAAGCATACTAGGACCGCTACTGTTCCTAATTTATGCAAATGACATGTCGTCAGCTTGTGACTGCAACTTGTTCCTGTTTGCGGACGACCTCAGCCCTGCTGGTCTCTGACAAGAACAAGTTACAGGTTGAAAAAACCCTCAGCTCGGAACTAGGCAGAATCTGCATATGGCTCGCTGATAACAAACTATCATTACACATGGGCAAAACAGAGTCCATTCTCTTCGGTTCAAATAACAAACTCAGCAAGACCGACGGCTTCTCAGTTACAGTGGGTGACAATATTGTCACAAGGAAAGATG
>NW_028174333.1:0-12000 GCF_963971535.1 Notolepis coatsorum | reverse complement strand
AATAATTGGTTGATAAAAAACATAGATAATGTATGAAAAAGCTAAATTAATATATTATGCCGTATTGTATTATGAATTGATTAGGAGTATGTATTGTATTGTATTATGAATTTATTAGGAGTATGTATTGTTGTTTTTAATTTGTCTGTATGCTATGCAGTGGCGGCTGGTCAATGGGGGCGCTAGAGCGCCGCCCTCCCTGCCGCCCTCCCTGGTTAAAAGAAAGAAGAAGAAGAAATATATATATATATTTTTTTATAGCCCTATAAATAATATAAACATGTTTAAAATTAATAATATTTACTCATTTTAAGTATGTTTGTGTTTCCAATGCACAATATAACGTTAATATATCAAATATAAATAATTGTTTTCATGAACAGGAAGTGACTGTCTGATAGAGAATAAGTTCCGTAGCCGCATTTCTCTCGGGCTAGCCGTAGCCGCATTTCTCTCGGGCTAGACGCAATAGCGCTTACAGTGGGCGTGCACGTCGTGCACTGGTTTCATCGCTGTATCCGTCGCAGCCAATCAGTGCGTAACGCGCTGTGCGTTCAAATATGATGTATTATGATGGAAGCCGGGCGGTTTTCCAAGCGATCATTATCATCTAAGCAAGCAGCATCGATACCTTCCGTAGCCGCATTTCTCGGAGACGCTCTCTCTGATTGGCCGACGTCAGTTTCTGGTTAGTAGTTAGTTGTTGTGTTGTGATGCAGTCACTCTGGAGTGGACAGTGGATATACATCGACAACAACAGTCTGGGACGCCGTGACGGCAAGTTCTTTCGACGGTTAAGCTTAGGCACTCTTTCAAAGTTGGTTAAGGTTAGAGTTTGTCTTAGAGCAGGGCGATAGGAACGCCAGGTAGTTTGCACTTTGCAGGCTGTTCGACGCGGAAATGGGCAAAGACACAGCTCGTCACTCACAGTACTTGTTGCCTAACTAGTTGGCTAACAACAAGAAGCTATATATGGATGCAGTGGACATGGATGGACATCAACACAGTCTGGACAGTGGATATACTTTATCAAGCCCTTCTGCCTGCTGGACAGTGGTGCGTTTCAACTTAACAAGTGAGAGTTGCGATCTCTCTCTCTCTCTCTCTTGCTCTCTATCTCTCTCTCTCTCTCTCTCTCTCTCTCTCTCTCTCTCTCTCTTAACAAGTGAGAGTTGCGATCTCTCTCTCTCTCTCTCTTGCTCTCTCTCTCTCTCTCTCTCTCTCTCTCTCTCTCTCTCTCTCTCTCTCTCTCTCTCTCTCTCTCTCTCTCTCTCTCTCTCTCTCTCTCTCTCAATGCTGTGTTGGAAGCGTGGCTGCATTTGACTGACTGTGATCATATATTGATTGATAGCAATGGTGATAGTTGTACCTACTTAAATATTCGCCAATGCGTGGTACATGTTTGCAAAATGTTTGGTATAGCGCCCCTCATGGAGAAGATTGAAGCGGATGAAGGCTGATAAACACTAAAAACACAGTTTTCTAACTGTGGACCGCTCTGGCTTAACCATTCAAACTGTGATAATATGGAGAAAAAAAACAAGAACTATTTCATTCATTTTCGCAATCAAATGTTCTAATGTGCCATGTTTTGCTAGACCGGCTCACATTTTCATCTGTTGTTCCTCTTCCTCTCTACCTGCATCCTCCACATGGTTTCACACCTCATCTCCGCTTCTCTCCTTCATTCTTGTCCTCACTTTCTCTCTCACTCCCTTTCTCCTCTCTTCCTCACTCTTCAAATCCAGACGTCCTCTTCACACCAATTCTTCACTTCTCCTGGCTCCTCATCAACACATGTTTCTCCTTCTCTTAACTCCTGCCCGTCACTCCTTTCTCACTCCACTTGTCACCGCTCTCCCCCTCCTTGGTTAGCTTGCTAGCGAAGTGTTACAGTTGCAGATTCACAAACCTGAAACAATATCAGTCGGTTCACTGGGTGATGCTGATGCTGCTGAATCACTTTGACTGTGGATAGCGGGGCAGAGGTTGACTCCTCCTTGTGAAAAAAAACCCTTATGTGCATAGTTAGCTAGCTAGCAATCTTGCTCACTGATCTGACACGGCTGAATGAAACACTTATTCTTCTCTTGCTTTTTGGCAGGGCCAGGCAGCTAGATGCCTGTTGGCGTATTGCTGCCTCTCACTGTTAGGACCCAAGTACTGCACAATGACACACACACAAGACACCGGTGCAGTCAGAGAGAGACTGAGGAGAAATTACAGCAAGTTATTTTAAAAACCTACAGGATTGTGGGGCTTTTGAGAAAACATTCAGGGCTGGACCTGTGTCCTTTCCCTCAGTCTCTCTTTGACTGCATTGTGTCATGGTGCAGTACTTGGGTCATCAAAACGAAGCAGGCTATTCTCAGTCCTCGCTCCACAATGGTGGAATGAACTCCCCACCGCAGTCACGACAGCTGAAACCACCACAGTCAGCAGGACAGCTGAAACCATCAGTCAGGAGTGGGACAGCTGAAACCATCAGTCAGGACAGCTGAAACCATCACAGTCAGGACAGCTGAAACCATCACAGTCAGGACAACTGAAACCACCACAGTCAGGACAGCTGAAACCACCAGTCAGGACAGCTGAAACCACCACAGCGAGGACAGCTGAAACCACCACAGTCAGGACAGACAGCTGAAACCATCACAGTCAGGACAGCTGAAACCACCACAGTCAGGACAGACAGCTGAACCCACTACAGTCAGGACAGCTGAAACCACCACAGTCAGGACAGCTGAAACCACCACAGTCAGGACAGACAGCTGAACCCACTACAGTCAGGACAGCTGAAACCACCACAGTCAGGACAGCTGAAACCATCACAGTCAGGACAGCTGAAACCATCACAGCGAGGACAGCTGAAACCACCACAGTCAGGACAGACAGCTGAACCCACTACAGTCAGGACAGCTGAAACCATCACAGTCAGGACAGACAGCTGAAACCATCACAGTCAGGACAGCTGAAACCACCACAGTCAGGACAGCTGAAACCATCACAGTCAGGACAGCTGAAACCATCACAGTCAGGACAGCTGAAACCATCACAGTCAGGACAGCTGAAACCACCACAGTCAGGACAGCTGAAACCACCACAGTCAGGACAGCTGAAACCATCACAGTCAGGACAGACAGCTGAAACCATCACAGTCAGGACAGACAGCTGAAACCATCACAGTCAGGACAGACAGCTGAAACCACCACAGTCAGGACGGACAGCTGAAACCCGGACAGTTTTCCTAATAACACACCAGAGGAACGGCCCATGTTGAGCAGTTCGGGCAGAAAGCGAGAGAGGCAAGACTGCGATGGTTTGGACATGTGCGGAGGAGGGAGGTGGGGTACATCGGGAGGAGGTGGTGGCAGCGGGAGTGATGGAGGACGACGCAGATGACACAAACAGATGGAAACGGATGATCCGCTGTGGCGACCCCTGACGGGAAAAGCCGAAAGAAGAAGAAGACACCTCTTCAAACAATATCTGAAATTATATCTGATAATAAAAATACTAACCCTCTAACCTTTTTACTATTATGTACCCAAATACTACACTACTATTCTTATAAGTAAGTATTGCATATAAGTAAGTAATAAGTCTTCATGCTCTCAATTACGTTGTGATGCTCTCATTCAAGTCGTCATGCTTTCATTCAAGTCTTCATGCTCTCATTCAAGTCGTCATGCTCTCATTCAAGTCTTCATGCTCTCATTCAAGTCTCCATGCTCTCATTCAAGTCTTCATGCTCTCATTCAAGTCCTCTTGCTCTCATTCAAGTCCTTGTGCTCTCAATTAAGTCTTCATGCTCTCATTCAAGTCTTCATGCTCTCATTCAAGTCTTCATGCTCTCATTCAAGTCTTCATGCTCTCATTCAAGTTCTCATGCTCTCATTCAAGTTCTCATGCTCTCATTCAAGTTATCATGCTCTCATTCAAGTTCTCATGCTCTCATTCAAGTCCTCTTGCTCTCATTCAAGTCCTCGTGCTCTCAATTAAGTCTTCATGCTCTCATTCAAGTCTTCATGCTCTCATTCAAGTCTTCATGCTCTCATTCAAGTTCTCATGCTCTCATTCAAGTTCTCATGCTCTCATTCAAGTTCTCATGCTCTCATTCAAGTCCTCTTGCTCTCATTCAAGTCTTCATGCTCTCATTCAAGTCCTCTTGCTCTCATTCAAGTCCTCGTGCTCTCAATTAAGTCTTGATGCTTTCATTTCCAGCTTAGGGAGACAGTTGTCTATGTTTATAGATATTGACTTACTGTAACTGTCCAAGAACATTTGAATAGCATGATGTCCATTCTACTTTAGTTTTTTTTTCTTTTTTCTTTACTTTAAAAAGTAATGTCATTGTTCTGGAAAGCTTTTAGCACATTACAAGGCTGAAGAGGAAAACCTCCTATCTGCATAAAAAAAAGTGAGGGAAAACCTCATATCTGCACTTTGCGAGGCACTAATACCTGGTCGGTAATGTTAGTAACACATAATATAGTAATATAGACCAAAAACAGTGTATTGTATTAGGTATCCTTAAGAAATTGCATTGTGCACGAAAACAACATGTTTTTTTAGTCTTCTCAAAAAAAGTAAATTCTTCAGATAGGAGGTTTTGTTCTTCGCCCATCACTATACCATATAACTCCTACTCTTGACTCGATTTTTACTCTACAGACATGCTTGTAGACTATTTGTCTCCAGACATACTGTACTTGAAAAGCTTACCATATCCTGCTTGCGCAGACATCCGTGGTAAAGGGAATATTGAGCTCTCTGCGTCCTTGCCCCTGTTTGCAGTCAACAGCATGCCCCTATCTGGGAGAAGGAAGTCGGGCGGCAAGTGCATAAGCACAGAGAGGTGGCATTACTTATTAAAGTAGCTGTTTATTGTACAATGCAGTGGGTTTTTGGTCCTTCAGCAGTTATTGTATAGTTTTCCTGCCAAGCCTGTTAAGGGCAGTAATACAAGCAGGCACAATGCCCTGAAGAAAGAAAGAGTATTATGTTCTGATAAGCCAGACGACCGAATTCCTCCCACTGGTATGAGACATGCACTGAACAAACAATCAGTTTGACTAGGCCAGCGGGTTCTTTCAGGTTAGGATTATACAGATTGCATCACGCCGTACATATCAGAATTACCGTGAAATAACTTCTAAAAATGTGTTGATAAAAATAATGAATCTTTATCTGCATCCCTGTGGCACAGACCTCTGCTCTGGTAAAACAGCTCAACTCTTGGGGTAACCAGGAGCACACTGAGACAGGAGTGAGACAGGCCTTCAGCTGACTTCTGCCTCGTCACCGGAGAACTCAAGCCTTGAACGCTGCTGTCAACGGATAGCCCTCTCGTCGTTTCCAATCCCAGGGAATCAATTGCCGTTCAGTTGTATATTACACAAACTAACACTAAACGGGCGTGTACGCCAAACGCTAAACCCTGCCTAGCTCCTTTACCGTAGCCGCCATTACTGGTGCGGTCCGCCACACTCTCCCTCTCTAGTACTCGTCATGCTACTGGCAACTCCCCCAATTAAACAGAAGGGCAGGAAGCGTATGAACTCCTTATGCCCGCTTACAACCTTTCCAGTCCTAGATTGCAACTGGTCAGTAACAACTGTTACTGTAGTATGACTACAAGCAGGCCCGGACTGGCCATCGGGAGCACCGGGAGTTTTCCCGGTGGCCTGGCCTGCACAGATTTAAAAAAAAAATTATATAAAAAAATAAAATGTATTATTATTTAAAAAAAGAAATTGCCAGGCCATTGTTTCTAGTTGTGGTGGCGGCGCGGCACGATAGTTAGATAACCTAGATGGGTGGGGAACAACCAGGATTTCACTGTCTGCGACAGAGTTGGAGAACTATCTGACTCTCTCTCTTACGCGGATCACACACACACAATGGAGCCGTGCTGCCGCTTGTGATTGGTGGAGGCGGGACCAGGCGATACAACTGATTGACAGCGGAGGCGGCGAATGGAATGGCAGACGGCACTCAGATGCAGAATAACAGCCAGGCAATGAGCCAGGTAGTGAGGGACTCGGGAGAGATACAGTAGAGCGAAAGTCAATTAACGTTGATGTCAAGATGGACAGTGGAAGAAAGAGAAAGGGTGGAGGAGAGAGGGATAAAACAAAGAAAAAGAAAGGCCCTTACAGGAGAGAGTGGTTAACTGTATTATAATAGTAAATAGAAAAATATGTTGTGCTCTTGCTTTTTTCTTTTTGAAGGTGGAGAGAGTAGCATTGCTAGTGCCACAACAGTTTTATTTGAGGTCCATAACAGTACATTGTACTAAGCAATTGTTGGCTCATTAGTTTGTGATTCACATGCACTAAAATTCACCAGAATGCAGGAAATTAAGTCTTTGTAACAAAAAATATCCTGGTGGGGGACCCCCAGACCCCCCGCTTAAAAAGTGGCCTGATTGGGGCTATATTTCGCGCTATATCTCCCGGTATGAATTATTTCCCCAGTTCGGCCCTGACTACAAGTGTACTGTCTTTACACCTGTATCACTGTACATATTATACTACAACTATGTACATAGTACACTACACTCAGTAGTACTAATTTGTATATTTTGTACCCAGTTTAATCACCTGTACATTGTCTTTTGCTGTTGCACTTTACTGTTACATTTGCACTCTGGTTGGATGCCAAATGTCTTTTTGTTGTATTACCACTTCAATTCGTACTGGGGCCACCCATGCTACAAATAATGAATAATAATAGATACATAAATAAAAATGCACTCATGGTATTGGAAGGTGCTTTGGATAAGATTTCCATCACATGGTATATGACTAGGTTATATAAATGGGTAACTCAGACTTGTTGACCTCTACTGTACTTACCAATGATGCAGCCAATCGATGGAGTCCTCTCACAACACAATCCATGCTTGTTCTTCATACTGGATATACCAGCAGCTCTAGCTAGTTAGCCACAAAACAAATGTAAAGTAATGGGGCCATGCCACAGTAGTATAAGCCAAAATATCTACTGTACTCCGCAGTGCACCCAAAGCAAATATGTTTATTTTCTAGTATGATTAAGTGCTTCGTACAGTGGCCCCATTAACTTTACATTAGTTCTGTCGCTAATTAAAGAGGAGCTGGAGCTGGGTATCCTTCAACAGCATCATCCATATGATGGGATATTGGTTTTGCCATAGCCTTTGTATGGATTTGTCAGTCTTAGTGTTATTTAGGCACTGGAGGAAAACGACACAATGTACTCTTCTTTGAAGTCTTCAGGTTAACAAGCCAAAACAAGCTGTTCAGAATCGCTTCCCCTCGCTGGTGTCACAATAGGCACACAGGCAACAAATTAGCTTTGATTAATTAATTAGCTGTCCATTTTGGAGCCACTAATACTGCCTTACCTAATGCACTGCACAGTTTGTAAAGGTGATTTACTCTTGGGTTGTGGGGTAGCCAGGCAGGGAAGGAAATACTTAATTTAAAATGTAGTGTGCTAATAGCCACACCAAATTCAATACAAGGCAAGAGAGAGGTGCTCTAAAATAAATAATTACAATTAGATACATTTACAATTAACTAGGGGGGGGGGCAGTTGGTGATGGGCTTTGTGGGTGAGGACCAAGGATTTAGCAATTGATCCGTTGAGAGACAGGAATCCAGTGGATGTATTTTAGGACTGATGTGGTGCCAGAATGCAGGGGTGGATGTGTTCTGGACCATTTGGAATCTACCGATGGAGCTATCGCTGGTGCCGTAGAGGAATTGCAGACAGTAGTGAAGACGGGAGGAAATAAAGGAATGGGTCAGTGTTTCAGCAGCAGCGTGTGCAAGAGAGGGATCTTTGCAGTATTGCGATAAGTCATAAGCTCCTTTCCTTCCAGAAATTATTTGAAATATCCAACATTGCTTGATGTATCTTGCACATCTATCAGGCTAATCCTGGTTTTTACCTCCCTGGTGCAATACTTCTACTGTTTGTCTAAAGAGCAAGCAGTTTGATTTAAAGATATAGTATTCAAAGCATAGCCTAACACTGGGGACATGTGAGCTTAGCCTGCAATGCATGCATCAATCACAGAGGAGCTAACAGTTGAAAATAAAGAAACAAAGTGAATGGCAGTCAGTCAGTGGACCGGCCCGTGTTGATTGACGTTGCCATGAAATCATATTCCTTTTGATGAGATTAAATTGTCATGACCGCTCAGATGTGGAATTTGAGTTGCTGATCTGAGGCTTGTGAAATGGCAGCATTATTAAATTGGGGAGCATAGCATACTAACGCACAACTAAACACTTTTCCAAGGCTATACAGTGCAGGCATCTTGTGCAGCACATTATATTCCTTTGATTTTGACATCATATTTACTATCAGTGTCTTATTCGACTCTAGTATTTTAGTAATGACTTATTAAATAGAATATATATAGTCACCATATTCTTATGGATAACGAGCAAAGCGAGAACTGGGTTGTGAAACAGTACTCAAATGGTGACTATCGACACATGAGATTGATTGATTGATTGATTGATTGATTGAAAACTTTATTAACAGATTGCAGAATGGGTACAATACAGTACAGCTCAATACACACAATTGTTAAGTGGATGCAGACCAGAGAAAGACTTTCGTCTTGTTTACATCAGGGTCCTCCATTTTCAATTCATCATGACTCATTGTCGGTTGTCACTCAAACCTGTGGCCCTTGTGTACCGGTTGGAGTCAAAATATGAATGTAAACAGCCTGGAGTGTAATAGATTGTGAAAGTGTATAGAGGCTATAGACTATGCTATCTAATTTAACAGTACCATGCTTTCTATACCGTGCGGTAGGAGGGGTCGTTGTAGTGACGCTGCCATCCAATAGGACCGGCTTCTTTTGTACAGAGCTCAGCATCTCTGTGTCAGCGGCACTTTTGCGCTAGAGAGAGAAGTAAGGACCGTTTCTCACAGACAGCTCCTATATCGTTGTGCTCGGAACTCCGCATCAAATTAAAAGAAAAGAGGACTCCGGGAATAACTATCTTGACGAGGGGAACGCGAGTTTGGACCTTGTTCTTCAGACCACACGGTGCATTCTTTTTTTTGTGCAAAGATGAATACTGGCTGCGTTGTCATACTGGCGTGCACCTTACTCGTGGGCATCACCATGGTAAGAATAATTAATTACGAATAGTGTGTGGAAGTACTGCACCGCTGTGGTCGTTGCATGCAGGGCTTTGCGGTGCCGTGCGCGGTGATGAAAAGTGGCAACAGAGCGGCACCACTTCTCTCCTGCAGTGATGCGCTAGAGAGCGAACACGCGTCGTATAGCGCGCATACTGTACGGCGACATCTACAATAATTAACCCGATGTTCTGTAACTGTTGCGGTTGGAAAAAATACCGTGCTGTCAGCTGCGTAAAATGCACTCTCAACTATCCGTTGTTATGCCTCTCTTCCCGTCGCTTATCCGAACTGCGGTGTGTGGTAATGCAGAGAGCGAATGCAGTAGAATCCGCGGGTTACTCGTTCCATTGGGTACTATCATCAACTTCGTGCATGTTTACGCACAGGAGCTGTTCTCTTTAATGGGATTCATCTCGCTCGGTAGGCAGCTCGGCCAGAGTATCTAGGCCTATAGCTGTGTAACCCCTTGTGATTCATATGGGGACTGTTGAATGAACACATGACCATTATAGAATCCGTTTAATTACAAATGCATTAGACCAAAAAAGAAAAGATCCTTTTCATTCAGTGAGGGGCAATAGATAGGCACCGGATGGTATCGTTTGGTATTAGTTATGCCTGCATTTAGATGAATGTGTGACATTAACTGAAATAACTCCCCCTAACCGACGTTTATTTGATACTTTTTGAACAATGTGTCTATAGGTTTAGTAATAGCTGATCATACGAATCACTCTTTTGAGACTTAAAGTTACAGACCAGGGATTTGACGCTAATAATCTCGAATGGACGAGAGTGATGTATGAGTTGGTGAGCTGCTACTGCAAGGGGATGAATACTGGCCCCTTGTACCACGGATCTGTGGGAATAATGTTTAATGGAACAGACTAATTGACGGCATAACCTTTCTATAGTTTGCCACATTTTCTGCTTTCATCTCCTCCCTCTCTCTCTTCCAGCTCTCTCCCCATCTCTGTCTCTCTCTCTCCCTTTATCTCCCTTTCATTCATTAGCAACACAGTTGTTGCAATGGTTAAATACTCTAATGGGTTCATTTTTACACCTGCCTCATCATCATCATCATCACCATCCTCATCACCACCACCATCATCATCATCATCCTCATCATCATGATTATCATCATCTTTGGTTCACTCCCCCCTCAACACAATACATTATATCAGACTGGCCGCCTGTTAATCTCCTGAGAAGCCACATTGCGCCGCATTGATTGGTACCAGAACAGGTGGCATTAAGGAGACACATGTGTGCTATTCCAGACTCCGGCAGTCCCAAGTCCAATAAGCCGCGGTCTGAAGTATATCAGTCCTTTGTATTTGGGTTCAATATCAGTGTGGGAAGCCTGCATGCCTGAGATCAGCTGCAGCTGACCCCCTGGCCGCAAGTCAATTTGCCAATGCTTAACGGGCCGCCTTGTTTTCTCCTCAGGGGACCAAGGCGGGCCAGCCGCCGAGAGCTCCATGCAGACCCGGCTTCTCCCAGAGCTTCTACACGGTGATTGTCTCAAGGGATGTACTGCGAGGCCAGAGCATTCTCAAAGGTAAAGCGCCACCGCCGCTGGATCTCATTTATTTACTGAGGGTTTTTCCTCCTCCTCCTCCTCTCCTCCTCCCAGGTGCATTCCTATACTACTACTACACCCTTATAGAGTGATGGAGTGAGTGGCTGTGGGGGGACATATATTACAGCGCGTGGCTCCTCCATCACCCCTGGCGGAAGGGCAGCGTGCATTAAGGCTGTGGCCTTGCAAGAATAAGCAGCGTGTGTGTGTGCGTGCGTGTGTGTGTGTGTGTGTGTGTGTGTGTGTGTGTGTGTGTGTGTGTGTGTGTGTGTGTGTGTGTGTGTGTGTGGAACGCAGGCGTGTGCCTATGTTGAAGCTGAGGGTAAACGTGGGTGATTACAGGTGTGTAATGCAGTTCCATCTCGACGACATGATGGAGAAACTATTCATGAGTTATCACCCCCCCGCCCCCCTCCCCCTCCTCCCCAAGTTTCAATCATGAGCCAACGACTAATCACATTGAAAACATTGAAGTTTCTTCCTTTTGAAATGATCAATTAAGCGACCGTCTCACAAAAGCGAGCTAATTCAAACAGCCCGTCTGTCTCCCGCTGTGTACGTTCGCCGCCGGAAGCCCCTGCGGCCCTTCTTCCATTCCCAGTGTTCGTTGTAACACATTTCCCAAGCCCTCCCTATTCTCTCAATTTTTCCAGGAGGAATTCAATTCCCTTTTCATTTGTTCCGTTCCTTCCCGGGCGCGGGCGGGGCGGCGCATCCAGTGCCAGGTTCCTCTCCAGCGACATGAAATTACGCCGTATTTCTCAGCCCACCTCGTCTTATTCGTCTAGGAAATCTTTCGCTGCATGTGTGATCGCAAAAACAAACCTCCCCGGCAGCCGGCTGCGTGGGGGGGGGGGGGGGGGGGGGGGGGGGGCTAATTGATAAATGCTGATGAGAAGTGTTCGCTTAACATCAGATAAACAACACCGCTGAGGACACAGAGTATACAATCCGTCTATATTTGGGAATTGGTGAAATTGCACCTGACCCATTAGGTAGGCGATAAATACCTGAGCGATTTTGACTCTCTTTGATGTGCGTCGCCGCACATGCTTCCACTGCGAGAGGACGGAGGAGGGCTGGTTGGATATGCGGTGTTTGGATTGGAAACACATTCCCCTTATTTCTCAGCCCAACCTACTGAGAGCTCTTACTCACACTACTGGGAGTCGCTCAGTGGCGGAGTGCAATCGGCTTAGCTCTCCCTGACACTCTGCTTTTATAGCCAAATATGTGTCTATTGTTATGTGAAATGTTATTTG
>NW_028174334.1:0-16853 GCF_963971535.1 Notolepis coatsorum | reverse complement strand
GAGAGAGAGAGAGAGAGAGAGAGAGAGAGAGAGAGAGAGAGAGAGAGAGAGAGAGAGAGAGAGAGAGAGAGAGAGAGAGAGAGAGAGAGAGAGAGAGAGAGAGAGAGAGAGAGAGAGAGAGAGAGAGAGAAGGGTGTGTGTGTGTGTAAGGACGTATGGGAGGAGCAGAGGAGCTAAAGGATTTACGTGAAGAGGAGTCAGCTGCCGTGTCCCAGGGGAGGCCCATGTTGTTTCCTCAGGGCCACGACATGCTTGTGTCGAATGAGAGGTTGGAAAACAGAGGTTGGAAAACAGAGGTTAGAAAACAGCAGTTCGAAAACAGAGGTTGGAAAACAGAGGTTAGAAAAGAGAGGTTAGAAAACAGAGGTTAGAAAACAGAGGTTAGAAAACAGAGGTTAGAAAACAGAGGTTGGAAAACAGAGGTTAGAAAACAGAGGTTGGAAAACAGTGGTTGTTGTGCAGCGCATTCAGAGAGAGAGAGAGAGAGCTAGAGCATTACTGTCAGACCTGGGCCCTGGCAGTAAACCCCAAAAAGACCAAAATAATGATATTCCAAAAAAGATCCAGATCTCAGGACGTCCTACCAAAGTTCTCAATTGGTACAAAACATGTAGAGTACTGCACACATTACACCTATTTAGGCCTAAAACTAAGTTCAACTGGACATTTTAAGGAAGCAGTCAATGAGCTGAGAGGGAAAGCACGCCGGGCTTTCTACGCCATAAAAAGAAATATACAAACAGAAATACCAATTCGAATCTGGTTAAAATTAATTGAATGTGTTATTGAACCAATTGCACTCTATGGCAGTGAGGTGTGGGGTCCACTTACAAAACAAGACTTTACCCAATGGGACAAACACCCCATTGAGACCCTGCATGCAGAGTTCTGTAACATTATCCTACATGTCCAGAGGAAAACTACAAACAATGCATGCAGGGCAGAATTAGGCCGTTACCCACTAATACTAAAAATACAAAAAAGAGCAATTAACTTTTGGACACACCTAAAACGAAGTGACCCCCTCTCGTACCATTATCAAGCCCTGCAGTGCCAAGAGCTGAGGAGCATCAGGAACCCCCTTACCCAGCTGGTCCTGAGGCTGAGTCCACAAACCTGCTCTCTTAACACACCTCAGGAACAGAACACGTCACCAATCAGAATAAATCAAATGACTACACAGCTAAAACAAAACTACATCACCTATTGGAAAACACAAACAAAAGCACAGAGCAAAATGCAGTGCTATCTGGCTCTAAATCGACAGTACACCATAGCAGATTACTTGAGCATGGTGACTGATCAACAACTAAAAAGAACCTTGACAAAATACAGACTGAGTGAGCACAGCCTCGCTGTTGAAAAGGGGAGGCACAGGAAAACCTGGCTCCCTGCAGAGCAAAGGCTATGCAGTCATTGCATCCTCAGTGAGCCTGAAACTGAGTTGCACTTCCTCACCAAATGTGAAAAATATAAAGATATTAGAGAAACGCATTTTAAAAAATTTGAACTAATAACAAAAGGTTTTCTTGCACTACCAGATACAGGAAAACTACCAGTCCTACTAGGGGAGGACTCAACAAGCTGTGAGCTAGCAGCAGCCTATGTTGCTGCCTGCCATAGACTGAGGGACAGTGAGTGACAGTCACCTGACATGTTTATGCCGTAATATTTTATGTTCTATTTTATGATGAACATTTTTGTATATACTATGACATTAATATGTGTTTTGTAATCCATGCTTATGTTATCAACCATTTGCTTTGGCAACATGTACAAGCTGCGTCATGCCAATAAAGCCACTTGAATTGAATTGAATTGAATTGAGAGAGAGAGAGAGAGAGAGAGAGAGAGAGAGAGAGAGAGAGAGAGAGAGAGAGAGAGAGAGAGAGAGAGAGGAGTCGTTAACCTCTCACATGCTGGGGTGGGGTGGTGGGCTGGTTGATGAGATCGCTGATGCTGCTCTACACCACGGTCGGTCAGCTCACACACTGGGCCAACGATGGATACATTCTGTTGACCCTCCCTGATCTGACCCTCTGTGATCTGACCCTCCCTGATCTGACCCTCTGTGATCCGACCTCCTGATCTGACCCTCTGATCTGACCTCCTGATCTGACCCTCTGATCTGACCTCCTGATCTGACCCTATGTGATCTGACCCTCTGATCTGACCCTCTGTGATCTGACCCTCTGATCTGACCCTCTGTGATCTGACCCTCCCTGATCTGACCTCCTGATCTGACCCTCTGTGAGCCGACCCTCTGATCTGACCCTCTGTGATCTGACCCTCCCTGATCTGACCTCCTGATCTGGACTCTGTAATCCGACCCTCTGTGATCTGACAATCTGTGATCTGACCTCCTGATCTGACCTCCTGATCTGACCTCCTGATCTGACCTCCTGATCTGACCCTCTGTGATCTGACCCTCTGTGATCTGACCCTCTGTGATCTGACCCTCTGTGATCTGACCCTCCCTGATCTGACCTCCTGATCTGACCTTCTGTGATCTGACCCTCTGTGATCTGACCTCCTAATCTGACCCTCAGTGATCTGACCCTCTGTGATCTGACCTCCTGATCTGACCCTCTGTGATCCTCCCTGATCTCACCCTCTGTGATCTGACCCTCTGTGATTGACCCTCTGTGATCTGACCTCCTGATCTGACCTCCTGATCGGACCCTCTGTGATCTGACCTCCTGATCTGACCTCCTGATCTGGACTCTGTGATCTGACCTCCTGATCTGACCCTCTGTGATCTGACCTCCTGATCTGACCCTCTGTGCTCTGACCCTCTGTGATCTGACCTCCTGATCTGACCTCCTGATCTGGACTCTGTGATCTGACCTCCTGATCTGACCCTCTGTGATCCGACCTCCTGATCTGACCTCCTGATCTGACCTCCTGATCTGACCCTCTGTGATCTGACCTCCTGATCTGACCCTCTGTGATCTGACCTCCTGATCTGACCCTCTGTGATCTGACCCTCTGTGATCTGACCCTCTGTGATCTGACCCTCCCTGATCTGACCTCCTGATCTGACCTCCTGATCTGACCCTCAGTGATCTGACCCTCTGTGATCTGACCTCCTGATCTGACCTCCTGATCTGACCCTCTGTGATCTGACCTCCTGATCTGACCCTCTGTGCTCTGACCCTCTGTGATCTGACCTCCTGATCTGACCCTCTGTGATTGACCCTCTGTGATCTGACCTCCTGATCTGACCTCCTGATCTGACCCTCTGTGATCTGACCTCCTGATCTGACCTCCTGATCTGGACTCTGTGATCTGACCTCCTGATCTGACCCTCTGTGATCTGACCTCCTGATCTGACCTCCTGATCTGACCCTCTGTGATCCGACCTCCTGATCTGACCTACTGATCTGACCCTCTGTGATCTGACCTCCTGATCTGACCCTCTGTGATCTGACCTCCTGATCTGACCCTCTGTGATCTGACCTCCTGATCTGACCCTCTGTGATCTGACCTCCTGATCTGACCCTCTGTGATCTGACCTCCTGATCTGACCCTCTGTGATCTGACCTCCTGATCTGACCCTCTGTGATCTGACCTCCTGATCTGACCCTCTGTGATCTGACCTCCAGCCCTGGACGGTAATGTGTCTGGATGCCTTTAATGGGTGGATGAGTTTACTTGCAGTACCTCTACGTGCCACCGTCACTTCACAACACCTGAGGTCCATGGTGACGGTGGATATACTCACGGACCTGCGTTACACATGTATCTACAACTGGTGGATATATCTGCATATCCCTGTTCACATACTTGTACACATACCTGTATTATATTTCTATATGTATATATCCTCTACTATACTCTTACTAGTTATACCACTGGCCGGTATGGCTTACTACCATAAGTATATTTATACCTGTATCACTGTACATAATTGTACTGTACATACATCAGTTTAGCATATATTAACAGTAGCTTGTTATATATATATATCACATGTAATCACTTGTACAATGTACATTGTTGTATTTTATTTTTTTATTATTTTTTAAACAAACATATAAACAAACATGACAACACACGATAAGATATACAAGCATTAATTGTCAGAGCACATCCAATGAGATCACATTTTAGTTAATTGTCTTATATAAGATATACCCCTAATACCTGTTATCTAAAAAACCTACACACATATGCTCCAGCTCGAACCCCCCCCTCCCGGACCCCACCTTGAGAAGTACCTCCACTATCCCTCGCACCTAACCAGACACTACCATTATAAGCTAGCTTTTATTCTCTCCACCACTTTTATTTATTTTTTTTATTGGTCTTTTTCCCCCTCCATTTTCCTCCGATTTTCTCCCATCCCAATGTTAGTCGTATGCCAATTCCCAGTCCCTTCCTGGTCGCTGCGCTTTACCCCCCACAGTCAGATCATTTGGGAGAGTGGAGGCTACCACGTGCTTCCTCCGACACACGTCCAGCCAATCACCGCTTCTTTTCACCTGGCAGCGCGGATTCTCATTGAGAGGGCGTAGCGTGTGGGAGGACCACACTATCCCCCTCACGTCCAATCCGCGCTTAGCAGGCGCCCCGACCGAACTGTAGGAGTCGCTGTTTACAACGACCCGGACCCACCCCGCCAGCTTCTCCCACCCTCTGATACAGCCAATTGTATCAGTGCAGACGGCCAGCCAAGCTGGTGACAACCCCGGAGCTGTGAGCTGGATTCGAACAGGCGAACCAAGCTCACAGCTCCGGGGCTGGTGACGAACGCAATCTCCGCTCGACCACCTAACCGCCTCTCTCCACCACTTCTAACCACATTGACATTTTGGATTCATTGAGACCCAGAATTCTTGCTGTAGATATTTCTTGATAAATCACATCGAGATATGTAAGAAACCAAACTTTCCGGCACATTTTTTCCGGTTGAAACTAGCGTGATGCGATCAGCTTTTTAGCTACTTGATACCCGATAAAACCAATCTCTTTAGCTGTGGATTCACTGCAAACTCAAAAACATCATTCAATAGTAATACCGAGGGGTGTACAGGTATATTCCAAGATACGAGTTTTGATAATTGTTGGGTCACATCTTTCCAGAATGCCTTAACTGGTGGGCAGTCCCAATACATGTGCATAAATGACCCTTCGTCCCCATTTGTACATTGGGAGCATTTGGAGTCTTGTTTAAGCCCCATTCGGCACAGTCTTATAGGAGTCAAGTATGTCCTGTGAATATAGTTAAGATTGATTTGTTGATGATCCGGGTTCCTTGATGTAAGTCGGACATTTGCCCAGGCTCCTTGCCAATCAAAGTCATTTTCCAGGTCTGGTATATCCCTCCTCCAGACAGAGTCTAGTTGGAGGGTTTCATACGAGGACGTTAGTAATTGATGATAAAATTCTGAAACAAAACCTCTCGATGTCTCTCTTTCGTAGAAGAATTTGTGGTATCTGTGGTGTTCAATTGGTCTGTCTAATGGAACACCGTGAGACTTCAAACATAGCTGTAACTGTTTGTAAAAAAGCCATGTGGACTTGGTGAGATTACATTTTTTGCGTATTTCTTTATCACTACAAAAACCCTGTTTGTTAAAAACATCCCCTAATGAGTGTATGCCTTGCTCTTCCCATATAGGGAATCTTATAGGTCGTTTTTCAATTAAGAGTGCATTGTTATTGAATAAGGGAGTATGATTGTGCCATTTATGTGGGTTAGGATTTTTTTTTGTGATGCACGCCATATCCGGATCGCATGAGTAATTATGGGGCCACATTTTCGTTCACAGTGCTTGATTGGTAGTTTAGTGTATGCTATGTCCTTCAGTCTATGTGTGGCTACTATGTTTTCTTCTAATTTTCTCCAGGATACTAATGCTTGGGGGTCAAACCATGTTGTCAATGGTCTTAATGTGTACGCCTTAAAATATTGGAAAAAATCTGGAAATGCCATGCCACCATCTGCTTTATTTCTCTGTGCGGTGGATCTTTTTATACGTGGTGGTTTGTTATTCCAAATAAATTTGTATGTGGAGGAGTGTAATCTTTTCCAGTAACCCTCTAGAGGGGGTAACGGTAGCATTGAACTGAAGAAGTTGATTCTAGGTAGTACATCCATCTTAACTATTGATATCCATGCTTGTACTGTGTTTTTAAGTTTTGCCCATCTATCAAGGTCGTCTTTGATTTTGTTTTGGATTTTTGTGTAATTGTGCTTCACCGTTTGTCTTATGGTGGGGAATATTTCCACTCCCAAGCATCTGAAATGTTTTACCATCGGTATCTCTCCTGGGAGGGTTATATCTTTTTTTGCAGGGGTGTTAAGTGGAAGAAAAGCCGACTTCGGCCAATTTATCTTAAATCCCGATAAATCACCAAAGTCCTCAATCAACTTGAGCAGATGAGGCAATGTGGTGTTGGGGTTTTGCATGAACAATATTACGTCGTCCGCATATAAACAAATTTTTTGTTGTGTGCCCTTGATTACGATTGGTTCTATGGATTGGGATTGTCTTATATATTGTGCTAAAGGCTCTAATGATAGATTGAATAGTCCGGGACTAAGAGGACAACCCTGTCTGGCAGAGCGTGATACCGGAAAGATTTTGGAGATGATTGTGCCTGTTGTAATCATGGCCGATGGGTCTTTGTATAATACTTGAATCATATCAATGAATCCTTTTCCTAACCCCATCCTTTCTAATACTGCCCATAGATACGACCATTCCAGCCTGTCAAAGGCTTTCATAGCATCCAGGGACAGCATCGCCTTAGGTATGGTGTCATCCTTGTTGGCATCTAGTACGTGCAGTATTCGTCTTATGTTATCAGTGATCAGGCGGCCTCTTATGAAGCCAGTTTGGTCCGGGTGAACTAAAAACGTCATATGCTTTTGTAATCTGATGGTACAGTTTTGATATCGGTTCCGAGGAGGCTTAAAGGTCTATAACTACCGCATTCGTTGGGGTCTTTGTCTTTTTTAAGGAGGACTTTTTAAGACTTTTTTAAGGACTTTTTTATGAGTGCAATATTGTCATTCTTATGGAAGTTCCCCTCCTTGACTGAGTATAAGATCATATTTAGTAATAAGGGACCAATTATGTCCCAACAAGAAAGGTACATTTCTGATGGGAAACCGTCTCTTCCAGGAGCCTTACCACTTTGCATTGCGGTTATGGCCTTCTTGAGTTCCTCTAGTGTGATCGGTGTTTCTAACTGTTTAGCGTCATCCTCTGAAAGTTTAGGGAGAATAATTTGATTAAGATATGTGTCCATTTTGTTTTGATCGAAGGTCGTTTCTGATTTATATAAGTCGGAGTAGAATTCTTTGAATGTATCGTTTATTTTTACAGGATCTGTTACAAGTACTTGTTGTGCTCTAATGGTAGTTATATCTGCAAATTTTGCATTAATTCTTAATCGCATGGCTAATAGGTGACTAGGTTTGGAACCATGGGAGTACTGCTGTTGTCTTGTGCTGCGTATTTGTATTTCCGATTGTTGTCTGTATATGGCATTGATCTCTATTTTTAGTACGTTAACTTGATTCTCTAGTCGAGTTGAGTTGTTGTATTTTAGAGAATTAAATAACGTTGAGTAAAGCGTTTCCAGCTCAGCCAGTTTTGTGCATTGATTCTTGCGCATTTTGGAGGAAAAGCTATCCGTGAAATCTTTGATCATTCCCTTTACCGACATCCATAATATTCTGGGGTCTTGCACCGAGTTTGCATTCTCCCGTTGGAATACTATAAGAGCTTCTTTGAGTTGTGTAATGAATTCCTTGTTATTAAGCAGCATCGAGTTAAATCGCCATCTTGGGGCTCGGGAGGATAGTATACCAAATGTACCTTTAAGGAGTAAATAACAGTGATCTGATAGTGCGTTGGGTATCATTTCCACTTCATAATTATCAAATAGTCACTGTGATGCAAAGACATAATCTATTCTGGATAATGTATTATGTCTCGCAGATCGACAAGAGTACTTTCGGGTTGTGGGATTAAGTAACCGCCATAAGTCATTTACACCTGTAATCTTCGACCAATCCTTTAATGCCTTCGATGAATTCTTTTGTTCGCTGGAAAAGGCGAGGTAAGATTTGTCCATCCTTGGGTTCCAGATGGCATTAAAATCCGCACCTATTATAAATGAGTAATCGGGAATGTCTAACATTGCATTGGTTAGTGTAGTGAAGAAATCTTCTTCGTACAAATTTGGGGCGTATACCGCTATCAACGCTATTTTCCTGTTCTTATGTTCAATCTTAGCTATAGTTATCCGACCTTATACATCAGACCATACTCCCTTTAGTACAATATTCAACTTACGTTTAACGACTATGGCTACTCCCCGAGTTCTCGTACCAATAGAAGAGTGACTAATATTATGGTATGTGTTGTCCGCTAATTTATCTATGTCTTTCTCTAGAATGTGCGTTTCGCGTTACATTGTTAAAGCACATTTGCACTCTGGTTAAATGCCAACTTCTTTTCGTTGTACTTCACTTATGCTGTATGGTGACGATACATTAGAGTGATCAGTTGTCACCGTCTCACATGTTATATCGTATGGCTCTCAATTGCAATTGTAGAATGTATTAGTCAGGCTTGTGCAGAGGGGGGGGGGGGGGCACTTTGATGATCAAAGTGCCATCTTTTGGCACTTTAATTTTTTTTTATATTATAATTATTAAAAAAAAAAGCAATGCCCATGGTCCTCATCAAGAATAATTTGAATAATATTATAAATAAAAATAAAATTATATGAATGCCTGTCTCTCTGAGGTGCATGGTTTTCTGTTATGTTGCGTGTTATTCTAAGACATAATCATATAGTATGATGCAGTTTGTTGTACGATTCCGTGTTACATTCTCTGAATATTGGTTGCTAATGCTATATAGTTTGGATGGTTACGTTACGCTGTAGTTGGTGTTCTAATGTGTTCTAACATTTTGATACATGTGCCCTTTTTAAAATGTGAGCCCCTGCCCCTCTAAATGTCTCTGCGCGGCCCTGGGATCAGGGATGGCAGAGTCTCTCTCACAGAGAAGTCCATTCACTCCAACTCCACATTGATAACGGGGACAAACAAGACCTGACCTCTGTCTTTTTGAACGGGAAATAATCTGTATTTAATAATCTGTATTTAATAATCTGTCCTACATATTTGAAGTCACTGGTAAATTACTGACAAGACAGAATGGTTAATGTGGTCAAAAAGGTGCGTTCTATGATTGTGCCCCTCAGACCATGCATGTGTCATCCAGTGGGTTCTGCCAGAGAGTCCGTGGTTACCATGGGAACCACTCACTGCACAAGTCCTTGTCCTCAAGATTCTGTGAATCATAATCATAACATCTCTGACTCCTCAATTAGTCTTTTAATGAACCAACAAACTTGCTGGCACATTAATAATTATGTTTGGTGTCATTATAAAGCTTCAAAATGTTTGCTTCCAAAGATTGGATTTAAACGTCTCTATTAATGGATGATATACATATCGTTTTTATTGAACATCTCAATTGAGCACGGCCTGATTCTATTTGCATAAGTGAACAGCTTGTTGAATGTGTTGCACGGTGAAATTGGCTTCCATGTGGAGATTTTAATCCCAAGTTTTTCCTCATTTTGAGTATGCTAGGACAGCCCGATCTCGCTTAAAATATGTAAATTAAGTTCTAATCGATCACAGGAAAAATGGTACATAATGTACGTTATGTTACAGTCATGTGATATATTTACATATTGTAACATGTGTACGTGCTTTGCACGCACACTGCAAGTGCATATGTGTGTGTTTCATGTCTGCCTCTGTGTGGTGCGTGAGGGCGTGCTGTTTTTGCGTGTGCACATACGTGTGGGTTAGATGTGTCATCTTTTGGGAGGAAAACAACTCAAGGAACTAACAGGGATTAGATGATATTTGGTCAAAACACAGGGATATAAATCACACCAACAACTATCAAGGCCCAGAACTAGTCATTCCCACTTAGTTTTAAGTCACTTGGAGATTCATAGGCATGCTATTAACATCTTAACCCTTTCACTGCCGCACTACCAAACAGTTAACCCTTTCACTGCGACAAGACACGCAGGTTAACCCTTTCACTGTGGCAATTTCTTTGACTTGAACTTGAGGACTGCATACTTTTTTTGCAAAGCTTAGCTTTATACGTTATATACTTATAGCACATGCAGGAGCCTGGGCCCTCATTTATCAACGTTGCGTACGCACAGATATGTGCGTAACTTGTGCGTACGATCATTTCTAAGCAAAGTGTGGGACTTATCAATTTGAACTTGTGCTTGACTTTGTGCGTATATCTACGCACAGCTCGGAGCATGCGTATCTGGCGCCCGGTGGTAGAATATGTTTACAACGTGGAAATAAGCACTGACTGCGCTCCGCGTAACTCAACTTGTTATTATTTTGCGCATAGATTGCAGAAATACGGGACCGTTTTGATTATATTTAAAAGGCTTTGCCATTGTTAAACGTAATAAGTGGAACCCCGAAGCTGTAAGCAGAATACAAGTCATATGAACACCCACGATATAGTGTTCTTCCCCCTTCCTATAAGAAAGAATAAAAAACGCATTGCAACGAGAACAGAGGTTATTTGTTGAGTTTATGTGTATACAAAACCCTTGCAATAAATGTGTCTTAAATGAATGAAAAGCATACATGCTCTGGATACAGAGCATATATCGTGTGGGTGATATGACTTGTATTCTGCTTACAGAATTCGACGTATTTAGTTTTACAATGTCAAAGCCTTTTAATATAAATCAAAACGTTCCCGTATTTCTGCAATCTATGCGCAAAATAATAACGAGTTGAGTTCTAACAAAGAACGTATTACATGCTGGTTTAGGCTGATAGAGTAAACTATGATATGAATATGAATATGATATGATATAAAGGTATACTGGTCCGTCCAAGGATAGCGACGAGGAGTCGGATAGCCATTAAATGCCATTTGAGAATATAGGCTATTAATGCAAACCGACGGCCTATAGCCTATACATATTATTTAATGTTTTCATAAGCGTAAAGATACAACAGCTAGATTAATGATCAAGTTGGTTTACTGTATGCAGGGCTTCGCAGGGCTGTGCCATGTGTTATTAAATATGCGCAAGTTACTGTTGCACAATGTAGGCTATGGCTGCTATTATATGTAATTCATATAGGCTACCTAATACCGACAACAAAATAGATTGTATGCCTCTAGTACAAATCATATTATACCCGGTAGCCAATCGAACAGAACGAATAAAGGCATTCATATTCCAGCATGGTTATAATGACACACTAACGCCAAACATTGGTTAACGAATGGTCTTTATTAGTATTTTGAGCTGTCCAGGCAGAATTGCAGCAATGGTCTTAGGGAGTCTTGATATCTGACATCACCATGTACAAGTCTGCCAGCCTGTTATTTATCCCATAACACGGGTTGTGTCTTCTTGGTTCCGTGAACAATCTCGCTCGTGGAGTTTCTCATAGTTCGCTCGGGTCAGTCCATTATTTCACATCCCATGGGGGGTGTTTCATGACCATATATGGATAATCATGCACGAGCATTGACGGTAGAACAAAGAGGTATTTATCAACACGGAGGAGCGTAGGACCCGTGTACGCACGGTTGATAAATCCCAATATTTCTGTGCGTACACACATTCTAAATTTTGTGCTTACATACGAACATAGAACACTTTCTAAGAAGTGTTGATAAATGAGGGCCCTGGTCTCTTTTGAAAGATAACATTCTGAATAGGCTTGGACGGTATGACGGTATACCAGGGTATTTTGAAATCCCGTCTGTATGATTTCCAATACTGTGATGTCACAGATCACAGATGCGACACAGAGTTTTAACAGGGCAGTCTGTCTTTCCCTCTCTCAGTCAGAGCTCAGCAGAGCAGGATGACGCAACACGCGTGTTCCTGTCGGTCTTCCATCTCGCATGTGTGTACTTAATCTGCATGACAAATAAAGACTTATTCTTCTATAGAATGCGGTTACGGATCGGTGGCCGTCCGTTTATTAAGGTTGAATGGACCATGGATCAACTTCCAGACATTGGATGATTGTGGATTCGGGTATCGAAACGTTTTTCTAAAGTTTTGAGAGTATGGATTTGTGCGTGAATGTGGATCCAGGAACACGTTGTTTGGGTAAGTCAGTTATGTTATGGTTAAGCGTATGGAAGATAAACGTATGAGGGACCGACCGTCCGGATATCTTTTCTTCAAATGCGGGACGTTAATAATAATATAATTGTCTGAGTTATGAATGCCGGGAGTGTATGTTGTTTGGTAAACCTTTCCAGTTCGACTGTGTGTGCGTATTGGCAGGGGTTTAACGGCTTAAGCTGGGTTTTGATGATCAGTTAATCGATGCAGATACAATTTTGTGCGTCTGTATGTGTAGTTGTGTACTACTGTCGTGAGTTTGTGAGTCACATTGGTCTAATTTCAGCCTCCGTTATACGTTCCGTATGACTCTTTTTATATCTGTGTCTCGAATGTGCACGCTGTGCACATCTGTTGGTCTGTTGGTAACACGGGTCGCTAAGGAATTTAACGTGTGCTTGCTTATGTAGAAACAATGGAAGATAACGAGACCTTTCATTATAACGTCTTGCAACTATGGTTATGACTAAGATATGAAGTATTTACTCCTGGAAAAAATGTCATACCGTCATATACCGTATAGAGTAACATAGGTCTGAATAGATAGATAGATAGAGAGAGAGAGAGAGAGAGAGAGAGAGAGAGAGAGAGAGAGAGAGAGAGAGAGAGATAGATAGATAGATAAAAGTACTTTATTGATCCTGAGGGAAATTCAGCACCACAGATCACAAAAAAAAAAAATATATATATATATATATATATATATATATATATATATATATATATATATATATACAGTAATATCATCATCATCATCAACCTTTATTTATTCTCGAAATTACAATTGAGGTCACCCTCATTTTCAATGTAGTCGAGACATATATAAAGAAGAAGAAATAAATAATGAATGTCCACGTCGACCCCCCTGATGGAAACGGGGGTCCCAGGTGTCCTCCTCCCCCTCCCCAGATCCACAGCCAGTCCCCTGGTACATATAGGTGAATAACTGTGTTCTTATTGAAAAGAAGGTCTAATGTTAACCTGTCACACAACATATAGGCAACTGTAGCAGCTTGTCCATTGGTCGCTGTCTTTTCTCTGCAGTGCAAAAACATTTGTAGATGAAAGGCAAAAGTGCATCTGTGGAAATTAATCTTGATTACTTCAGGTATACAACAGCATTTTAACCTGGGTCAGTAGTGTAAGGAGGGTATTCAATTAAATATTGCCAACGCCTAGTCTCCCCAGCCAACATAGATGGCAAACATTCTCCTCACAGATACGACATTTGTTACATTTACACGGTTTTGCGTCCTTCAACCGCTCAGAAGGAGCAGAAGGCCTTTAGTAATATAGAGCTATAGGTGGACAACCATGTCTTTTTAATGGCTCGCACCGGGACCTCTGAGTCCATCGCTGGACGAGTTGGACAAGATAGCCAGTCAGTCATCCCACTCAGGTTTGTTGTTTTAAACTGGAATCTCAAGGACTCCCTGCTCTGGGTGGTCTTGCCAACTCCAAAATATGTTTTATTCCCCTCAGGCTTTTGTAGGCAGCTACACAATCACTGATCTATAATAAAAAGTTTCTAGAACTTTCTCTCGACTTCAACTCTCTCTGAGCGTCTCTGGTCTGTGGCGCCCGTCTTCAATGTTCACTAAAAGAGAAATGATTCAATGAATTATTACTTTAACCTCACTGGCCATTGCTAATTTTTCTATTCCATTCATGTCTTGATTATAACGGATTATTCTGTTCACAGACATCACATTTTATCACAAAAAACGAATAGCCAAACACCAGGGGTTAAGGAGAACACCTGACGTGGGCAAAGGAAACGGTTAGTTTAATAAACGGCCTAAGATGGCTGTTTTTGATATTCTAGTCTACAACTTATGCAGTTGTTTTCTTTTAAATGTTCTTAACTGATTGAGGTTAATTGATGATGGGCGGGGAGGGGGGTAAAGACATGTTATAGGTCCTATTCCCATCTTAAAAAGTAATTTTTTCACGTCAAAATAATGGAACTTAATTATAAGGTTACCCCTTCTTGTTCTAAAACTTTGCTGCTAGACTTTTAACAAAAACCAAAAAAAAGAGAGAGCATATTACACCTGTTTTAGCTACATTGCACTGGCTTCCTGTATCCTTTAGAATTTATTTTGGAGTTATTTTACTTATATACAAATCCATAAATGGTTTAGCACCTTCATACTTTTCATACATTACTGAATTATGGTCATTTTACGTGCCAATTCGAGCTCTTAAATCGACCACAGCCATGTACCCTACGCCCCAAAACTGTGGAACCCGCTCCCGCAGGTCGTTAGGACAGCAGACTCGGTTGACACTTTTTAAACTAGCTTTAAAATTAATTAATATCTTTATTGTATTGTCTTATTCTATTATTCTATCATTTTTTACTTAAATATTTTGTTATCGTTTTTATAATTGTATTTGTTATTTTTAAATGTCTTATTTTACTATTATTCTTTAAATAAAAAAAAATATATATATAATTATGAAATAAAAATAGGCTGTACAACTGTAAAATAAAAGGTGGAATAAAAGAAAATGGGATATACTGTAAACTAAATTAAATAGAAGCACACTAGAATATAGTATAACTATAAGTAAGAATACACACATATGCATGTTTGTGTGTGAGTGTGTGTGTGTGTGTGTGTGTGTGTGTGTGTGCGTGCGTGTGTGTGTGTGTGTGTGTGTGTGTGTGTGTGTGTGTGTGCGCGTGCTCGCATGTGTGTGTGTGTGTGTGTGTGTGTGTGTGTGTGTGTGTGTGTGTGTGTGTGTGCGCGTGCTCGCATGTGTGTGTGTGTGTGTGTGTGTGTGTGTGTGTGTGTGTGTGTGTGTGTGTGTGTGTGTGTGTGTGTGTGTGTGTGTGTGTGTGTGTGTGTGTGTGCGTGCGGGTGTGTGTGTGTGTGTGTGTGTGTGTGTGTGTGTGTGTGTGTGTGTGTGTGTGGTGTGTGTGTGTGTGTGTGTGTGTGTGTGTGTGTGTGTGTGTGTGTGTGTGTGTGTGTGCGTGTGTGTGTGTGTGTGTGTGTGTGTGTGTGTGTGTTGTGTGTGTGTGTGTGTGTGTGTGTGTGTGTGTGTGTGTGTGTGTGTGTGCACACACCAGGTCCTAAAGGTTTACATCGTCGTGTGGGTCGGCTGCCAATTAGTTCTCTCAGTCTAATGACTCAGCTCCCCGGGAGATAAATCAATGGAGTCGCACAGCAGATGATGAGGCGCTGAGACGCTGCCAGGCTGCACATCCCCCATTTTCTGAATATGAAACCGAGGCTATTTGATCCTACTTAAATCTTTTTAATAAATACATACAAAAACAGGCACTACTCTGTGGTCCAATTGAGAGAGAACAACGGTCATAAACAAATATTGAAATATATATATAGAATTTTTTTTGTATTATTATTAGTGCTGTCAATAGAGAAACATTTACTAATTAATCTCAATTTATTTTGTAATTAATCGAAGCTTGTAACAGATATTTATAATACTTGAGTAAAATCATGGAATGAATGTAAAATCAACATAAAGAAAGTATTTAGATTCAAAGACTATTTTAATAGCTTTCTTTGATCTTTGAATACAGTTTATCTCCTGTGAAATACAAATGTTCAACAAAACCATCAACATTGACTCAGCTAGACCTCTTTCTTATATCCGCGGCGCTAACAGAAATAAAAACAACCCAGGCCCATGTTAAAGTGCAGATTGGCTTAGAGGACGATAATGTCTTGCATGAACTACCAGTAATATAAATCATATTAACAACAAAAATGTGTTCCATCTTCATGTCAGATGATTTTCAAAAAGGTGCATGAGTGCGGCTGGGTGGCGCAGTGGACATTGCGCTCGTCACCAATACAATAGACTCCGGTCTCGAATCCGTCTCTTGCCGGCTGGTAATCTGGACGTTGTGGACAGCGACTCCTACAGGTCGGTTGGGGGGCGCCTGCACAGCAGAGACAGGAAATGGCGGGGGTAGTGTGAGCCTCCCACACGTTACACCTCGCCAATGAGAGTCCGCGCTGGCAGGTGAAAAGATGTGACAGGCTGCCTCCTCGTGTACCGGAGGGGACACATGATGCAAGGCTTGCTTCTATCCTCCCTACAACCGGCCAGTGGGGGGCATATACGTGCAACGTTCAAGACAGGGGGAGGGGATCATTTGAAACACGAATTGGGATGGGAGAAAAAATTGAAAAATAAGGAGAAAAAGTGGATAAAAAAAGCAAAGATACTGCTGAAAGTTCAGAAAGTTGAAAATGTTTCACTCCATAGATTAACCTAGATTAATTTATTTTAATGCTTTAAATAATTAATTAAATTAATCTCCAAGTTAAAGCAGTCAGTGACAGTGAAATCAGTGGTAGAGAGAAGGGTGGTGACATGTAACAAAGCTGGGCTCAAACCCAGGACGCTGTTAATCACATGGTACGCGCCCCATATATATATATATATAGTTTTTTCTTTATAAAAGTGAACGCCTACCGCCAGCCACATAATGTCACCTCACTCCCAGCACTCATGCTACATGAATTGATCTTTTTTACACCCCCCCTGTTAAAGTTAGAGGTTATATATGATTGCAAGTAACTGAGTAAGTAACTGTGTAACTGCCTAACTGTCTAACTGTATATAACTGATTCCACAAGAGGGCGCTATAGGCGGAGCCGTTAATGCTGCCGCCAGGGGTAAGAGGGTAT
>NW_028174335.1:0-32500 GCF_963971535.1 Notolepis coatsorum | reverse complement strand
ATCACGAAAATGGGATTTTGGTCCCCAAAGCTTCAGGCACAAATTGACGTTACACTAGCCAGGTGTTTAACATGCTTACAGGGCAATGTGCGCAAAGGAGTACCGACAGTGGCGGCTTACACACCCCTCCCTGAGGGACCATTCAGACATCTGATTATGGACTATACAGACATGATAACGCCAGTGCAGGGCAAACGATACCTCCTGGTAGTAGAGGACTGCTTTAGTCGCTGGATTGAGGCCATTCCATCTAAACACAAGAACGCGGACACAGTGATCAAGTTCCTGTGTCGCGAGGTCATTCCGAGATTTGGAATTCCCACGATATTACAAAGCGATAATGGCCGCGAGTTCATCGACAAGGTGGTTAAAGGGCTGATGCAGAAATTAGGTATAAGACAGCGCCTTTCCTGTGTCTATAGTCCCGGGTCGCAGGGGAAGGTGGAAAGGGCCAATCTGGTCATTAAAAACAAACTGTTGAAAATCTGTATGCAAACTAAGCTTAACTGGATTGATGCTTTGCCACTTGCTCTGATTAGAAGCAGCGTAAACCGCCAAACACAGCTAACACCGCATGAAATGCTTACAGGCCGCAGCATGCCAGCACCGCCATTTAGACACCTGGCTAGGGGCCCGGCATTAGATATTTTTGAGCAAGATCTGAAAAAATATCTTCAGCAAGTGACTAAAATACATGAAGCTGTGTTTCGACAGGAGCAGAGGAAGCGAAGGAGGCGTAGAAGGAAGCCACCAAACCGAGACTGATCCCTGGGGACTTGGTCTTCGTAAAGGTCCACAAGAGAAAGTGGTCATCACCCCGGAGAGAGGGCCCGTACGAGGTGATCCGATCGACTGGAACGGCAGTCCAAGTCAAAGGATCAGCGACCTGGTTCCACTTCAATCACTGCATAAAGGCCAGCGGCGATCTCTTGGGGGATACAATCGATCGCAGTTATGCAGAACCCGACATGGAGGGTCCGAGACGGCAACTGGAAGGTGCAGTGCCTGCTGATGCTCCCGCAGATGTTGGCAGCAGTGTGCGGACGGTCGGCCGGGCACAACGACGTCATTAAGAACCGTCACGGTCGACCCGTCCTTGAGGATGACGGGTTTGAGTGGGTAGGAGTCCCACGGGGTCCCGCTCAGGCTCAAGTACCAGCAGACTTTCATGACCAGGCTCAGAATCAGGCGCCCCCTTTTCCCTCCATCGAGGAAGGGGGGGAGAAGATAAGACTACAACCAAACGGGGTGTTTCCCGTAGGACCGCAAGGGCATGTTTTTGATTTTGACCATTCCCCCGTTACAGGCGGGGATACTTACCATTATACTAACGAGCATCGGGTTGTGGGGGTAGATAGGAGAGTTGAGCCTGTCCCGAACCAATCACAGGGGACAGGGGTGAGGGGAAAAAGGGAGGTCAAGGACACTGAGTCGGAAGAGGTGGGGGGACAGGATATGTTCCAGAGGACAGCCGGAACGTTGAGGGACTCAGTGGGCTCACTCTGGGCCAGGTTGAGGGGTTTGCTTCCTTCCGGGGAACAAGATGGGGGCGACTATGACTATGACGAGGAAGACCCGGAGGCTGACCCGATGTATAGGGCGGCTTTAGGGAATGAGTGGTTTAAGTGGGTCCAGTACACGAGCGCGCAGAATCAGATAGAGGATTGTTATGTCTGCTCCAAGGCACGTCCGGATAGGCTGCTGGTGAAGGGCACGAAGTTCAGTTGGGCTCAGTGTGACAGGGACGCAGAGGCATGGGAGGGGCCCCATAATAGTCGCCCTTGGTGCGAGGCAGAGTGTTTGGGGTTTCTCGGCTCTAGTCGTTTTAAGGCGGCAGGAAACGTCACGGATTTCAAGGATGTCACTATGCGGGAACGGTGTAGGAAATTGGATGTACGTGTGCAGGGGGTAGCGACGGGGTTGCCAATACCCAGAGGTGTCAAACTATGGCTGACCAAGGATTTCGAGTGCTTGCAAAAGGAGGGGACCCGGGATGTAGGGGAGGTGGCAGAGGGGCGGTGCACTACTATTTGGAGCATCACGACTAACTGTACGAAAGAAGGAAAGTGTGGACACGGGGTCGTGTTAAAGGGAGTGGATACCAACCCACGGCCTGTAGCTTGCCCTTTTCATGTCCAGGATATGGCACTGGCGGACCAATACTGGCTCTGCGGCGGTAGGAGGTTGAGGAATACACTTCCTTTAGATTGGTCAGGTAGATGTGCCCGGGTTCAGGCGATCATGCCAATGGTGGTCCTACCATTATCAGTGACGGAAGGACCTTCTGAGTCTCCTATCTCTCGAACGAAGCGTAGCTACAAGGCAGACCCAAGGGTGTATCTGGACAGCATAGGACAGCCAAGGGGCATTCCAGCCGAGTTCATGGCTAAGAATGAGATTGCGGCAGGGTTTGAGTCTATTCTGCCATGGATATCGGTCAATAAGAACACCGGGTGGATCAACTATTTGTTTTACAATCAGCAGCGGTATCTCAATTACACCGAGGAGGCGTTGGATGCAATGGGGGACCAGATGCACGCGACCAGTACGGTGGCGTGGCAGAATAGACAGGCTCTGAACTGGTTAATGGCGGAGAAGGGTGGAGTCTGTTCCATGTTTGGACAGTACTGCTGCACATTCATTCCGACGAATGTGGGGCCAGGGGGAAAGTTCTCCGAGGCCATGGCTAAGCTGAAGGATTTGAGGGAGGAATTGAGGGGGAATTCTGGCCGGAATGAAGAATGGTGGGGGAGTGGGGTGTTGGAAAGATTGGGACAGTGGGGAAGCATAGTGATGCAGACGGGGATATCCATCGGGGTGGCAGGGTTGATATTGGTTCTCCTTTTCTGTTGTGGTATGCCTCTCTTGGGTAGGCTGGTAACTTCACACGTAACGAGCCAAATGCTGATGGTGGGACAGAAAGAGATTGAGCCACAAATCGGGCCATATCCTCAGCTTTATGCTGCCTTAGAGGGAGGCGAGGGGATAGAGGATTAGGGGTATGGTGAGGTAGGGACATTTTCTTTTTGTTGGTTCTTTCCTTTAAGAGTGACGGGGGATGGTCTGAGCGCAGTTTTGTTGGTTTATTCCTTTAACTAGGAATTTTAGTCTGATTTTCTAATGATCCTTCGGCATAGAGATTGCAACCATTGAAAATCATTGCATTGTTTTTTATTTTTTTATTATTTTTTGTTTATTTTACTTGTGGTCCTGGTCAAACCGGAATGGGAAGGGGCATCGGCAGAGTGTCGGTTCTGAGCCTGAGGAAGCATTGAGAAGAAGTGGTCGGGGGATCGGTTCTGGGGACTGGAGGGACAAAAGGGGGGGGCTAACGCAGTGGGCAAGATGGGCACCTCCCGTCGAAGATGGGGGGACACGTGGTGAGGTCGGTACCAGCGCCTCCCGTCCAGGCATGGGGACATGCTTCTACGAGGACTGGAGGTGTGGCGTGGTGGTTGCTGTATTGGCAAAATGTGACTTTTGGCAATACGGTGAGGAGACTATGGCGTGGGCATGGAAGGGGGGCTGAGCGATGGACACTGGGACTCAATGTTATGGAAGAGACAATGTCATTTTTTTGGGAGGGATGTTCTATGTTTAGTTCTGACGGTCAACTTCTCCTTTCCCTGATGAGAGTCGCGGTTTCCGGCCGGAACTGTGGCTCATTTGGTAAGCGGTGGAGGTTGGGGGGATTTGTCTGTCAGGTTAGGATTATAAATTGGGGTATTTTTTTTTGATGTTTTATTATTACTCTTGTTTTGAGCGGTTTTGTGTTTATTGTGAGAACGGTAGTCAGCCTTTGTTGGTCCGTTAGGGGTCCAGTGAATGAAGTAAGGTTTCTTGTTTAGTTAGACGTTCACATTTTCTTGGTTATATGATTTGGGTGGGACTAGGGATAGCCCCAAATGGGGGAATGTTGGGGAAAATGTGTATACGAGGGTGGAGGTAGGAAAGGGGTTAGTCTTGACTAGTTTAATATAGGTCAACTAGCAGGGCTCAAAGACACTAGGGCGACAGTCTGGCTGATGTTCTTAAAACAGCCTCAAGATAGTAGATGGACATTTCAGTACATCATATCGTGTGTTCTAATCTTGTGTCTTTTCTCTCTTACACACATACACAGCACACACACAGACACAGCACACACACACAGACACACACAGTCGCACAGACATACACACCGACACACACACACATTCCCTGTGTCACAATACACACATACAATACACACACGTCTGTACACAGACGCACACACACACAGACACACACACACATACACACACACACACACAAACACACATATCTCACTCTCTCTTCATGTTCTTAATGTTTTACATCATATCGTGTGTGGATATCATATCTTGCTTATCTCTCCTCATGTTCTCTCTCTCTCCAATGTTAAATCTACGTATCATCTTAATGTACGTCATGTCAGATCTGACATGATGTGACACGTCATCATATCTGTCATGGGGGCAGGACTGAGAGGGGATTTAGGGACAGGCAAAGGGTTCCAGGACAGAGTGTTTTTTTGTTCAAGCTGTGGCGATCATCTTTGACCCATAGCTCTTGCTGTTAACGAACTTCTTTTCTTAAATAAATTACCTATTTGTTACAATTGGAAATATCGTCTCCTGCTGTGTCAAACAACCTTTCCACAACAGCAGCTTGCAAAATGAGCGTGTGAACTTTAATATTTCCATCTCCGCACGGCACGACCACCCTAGTCCTCCCAAGACACACAGTCACTTTCATGTCTTTTTAGTATCCAATATCTTGTCCAGATTCGAGTAAAACTGAGGAAGAGAGCTCCCTTGGATAAGTTGGATAGGCTGCAGGGAGCCAGGGACATGGATTTTCTTTGGTTTTTCGGGTGCTTGTACTAGCATCCTTTAAAGAGACGAGACGCTATAGATCAAGTTCAAGTTTCTTTAATAGTTGTCATACAGAAGTACAGAATACTTTTGTACAAAATGCTTCTTACTGTTGCGCTCCAGAGACTGTGCATGACAAGATAAGTATGAAATAAAGACATAGTAAAAATTAGAAGTAAAAAAAGAGGTCACAGTGTTCAGTTTAGACATATGTACAATGTTCGTAGACGTAGTTACCATACAATATACAATACTGTGCAGTGTACTAATATACAATACTATATAGTGCAAGGCATAAATGGACGAGGTGCAGTTTAGGTACAATTCACAGTAGGTGTACGAGTTGTAGTGCAAATCCTTTATCAATAAATATAAAGTGTAAGTGTGTTTGTGTGATCTAAAGTGTGGAGAGTGGGTGCTGCAGTGTGTTGTTTGTTTGAGTGAGTGTGTGCGTGTGGGTGTGTGTGCTGTGTGCATTTGATGGTTGTTGCATAGTGATTATTGTTCGTTTAGCGATTATTGTTCGTTTAGCAGCCTGATGGCCTGGGGATAGAAGCTCCTTCTGAGTCTTTCTGTGCTCGCCATAAGACTCCGGTATCGCTTGCCTGACGGCAGCAGTTCAAAGAGGCAGTTGTTCGGGTGGCTCGAGTCCTTAATAATTCTCTTAGCCTTCCCCTTGCACCGCTTGTTGTAAATGTTCTGGAGGGTGGGAAGCCCCCCTCTAATTGTGCGTTCGGCTGAACGTGTCACTCTTTGTAGTCTGCTACGGTCTTGTGCAGTGCTATTCCCAAACCAGGAGGTGATGTTGCCGGTCAGGATGCTCTCTATTGTACATGAGTAGAAGTTCCTAAGGATCTTCTGACTGACTTGGAACTTCCTTAGGCGCCTGAGGAAGTAGAGGCGTTGTCGTGCCTTCTTCACAACACTGTCAATGTGTGTGGTCCATGTCAAGTCCTCGGATATGTGGGCTCCGAGGTACTTGAAACTGTTCACTCTCTCAACTGGTGCCCCGTCGATGCTGAGGGGGCTGTAGTCCTTGACCCCCGACCTCCTGAAGTCCACAATCATCTCTTTTGTTTTGCTGACGTTCAGGGAGAGGCAGTTCTCCTGACACCACTGTGACAGGTTCTCTACCTCTTCCAGGTAGGCCCTTTCGTCGTTGGCAGAGATCAGGCCCACCACTACTGTGTCATCAGCAAATTTGATGATGGTGTTGTTGTTCCGCTGTGCTACGCAGTCATGTGTGTACAGGGAGTAGAGGAGGGGGCTCAGAACACAGCCCTGGGGGGCCCCTATGTTGAGCGTGATGGATGAGGAGGTGCAGTTGCCGGCTCTTACCACCTGGGGTCTGCCCGTCAGGAAGTCCAGGACCCACTGGCACAGGTCATAGTTCAAGCCCAGGTCCCTGAGCTTGGCTATGAGTTTGGAGGGGACTATGGTATTGAATGCTGAGCTGTAGTCGATGAACAGCATTCTCACATAGTTCCCCTGCCTCTTGTCCAGATGTGATGCTGCTGTGTGCAGCACATGGGCTATGGCGTCCTCCGTGGACCTGTTGGGGCGATATGCAAATTGCAGAGGGTCCAGGTTGATGGGGAGGGAGGAACAGATGTAGCCCTTCACTAGCTTCTCAAAGCACTTCATGGCTATGGAGGTGAGGGCTACAGGGCGGTAGTTGTTGAGGCAAGCGGGCGTAGATTTTTTGGGTACAGGGATGATGGTGGACTTCTTCAGACAGGTGGGGATGACGGCCTGTTCCAAGGACAGGTTGAAGATGTCAGTGAATACCGGGGCCAGTTGGATGTTTGGGCTTCCCCCCACGGGACGACATTGTTGTTTGTGTATGTGTGTGCTTCAGACCACCTGTTTAGCGCATCTCTCCTGATTTATTATTATTGCATAGTAACAGCAAGTATAGTTATTAATGTACAGTTTCTACGTCAAATGTATATACCGTAATTCCTCTAATAGTGACCCGGGCGCGTGTATATTTTCCCTAACGGAGTTGCATTTACATTTAGTCATTTAGCTGACGCTTTTATCCAAAGCGACTTACATGTTCTGTACGACAAGCCATCAGGAAGGGCACAACTCTATCAGCTGAGCAACAATGTTCATCAAAGTGTTGAGTGCTACAGTGTAGGTTAGTTTATTAGGACAAGTGCATGTCAGTACGGTTAGTTAGGGTTAGATTATTTATTTTTATTTTTATTTTTTTATTCAGATAATGGTTGAAGAAGTGCGTCTTTAGTCGACGGTGAAAGATTGGACGTGTTTCGGCTGTCCTAACTGGGGTGGGTAGTTCATTCCACCATTGTGGGGCAAGGACTGAGAATAGGCGACTTCTCTTTGATGACCCTCCCGGAGCTTGGATAGGAGTAGGTCTGAGGCGGCCAGAAGATGCAGAGCGTAGGGGTCTTGAGGGTGTGTAGTTAGAGACCATTGACCGGAGGTAGGCGGGAGCGGTTCGGCGGGACGGTATGCTAGGTCGAGGGCCTTGAAGCGGATTCGTGCAGCAATGGGGAGCCAGTGCAGGTCCCTAAGAAGTGGGGTGACATGGGCCGACTTCGGTAGGTTTGAGATCAGGCGGGCCGCTGCGTTCTGAATGAGTTGAAGAGGCTTAGTGGCAGTGGCCGGGAGGCCAGCGAGCAGTGTGTTGCAGTAGTCGAGGCGGGAGATGACTGTTGATTGGACGAGGAGTTGGGTGGCTTCTTTTGTCAGGAAGGGGCGTTGCTTCTGGTTCTGGTTGTCGCTGCGATGTGAGCAGAGAAGTTCAACTGGTCGTCGAGGACAACACCAAGGTTCTTGGCGGTCGGGGACGCGGTCACAGCTGCATTCTCGACTGTGATGGAAAGGTCGGTCAGGGGGGAGGATTTGGCCGGCAGGTGGAGCAATTCTGTTTTGCTTAGGTTCAGTTTGAGGTGGTTGGTCGTCATCCAGGCGGAGATGTCGGACAGACAGGCCGAGATCCGCTCAGAGACGTGGATATCTGAGGGAGGGAAGGAGAGGAAGAGTTGAGTATCGTCGGCATAACAATGGTAGGAGAAGCCATGAGACGTGATAATGTTACCCAGTGATTTAGTGTAGAGGGAGAAGAGAAGGGGTCCTAAAACCGAGCCCTGGGGGACACCCGTCCGCAGGGGGCGGGTGGCCGACAGGGTCCCTCTCCATGACACTTGGTAGGAGCGATCATTGAGGTATGATGACAGCCATGTCAGCGAAGAGCCAGCCACTCCCATTCCTGCGAGGGCCGCAAGGAGGATCTGGTGGTTGACTGTGTCGAAGGCTGCAGATAGATCTAGGAGAATCAGGACAGAGGAGAGGCCTTTCGCTTTTGCTAAGTTGCACTTCCGTGTTCGGTTTGCGCGATCTGATTGGCCACTGACGTACGCTCTCTCTACGCCCAAACAGCGTGTTACGCTAGTTCTGCCTCTATCCTCTAACAGCCTGCTAGCATTATCCAATTCATATCAATCGAATTAACGTATTGTTTTCATCTCTCTATATTAACACTTTGAGCGCCACGCCTGGTTTTCCGTTTTACCGGCTGAATGCCACCATCGGCGCCAATGTTAACGTTAATATCGCCTAATCTATGTTTTAAATTATGGCTATGTGTCTAATCTGCCCATCGCATTATCAAATACTATTTTCCAGTCAGTGCTGTGAAGGCAGATTGTTTTTTTATCGCGTTGTTTCCGTTTCAGAGCAGTTAGAAAAGCCCCCGTTTTGATATAAAAAACAGCTCATTCTGGAGCATTCTATGAAAATCGTCTTTTAGTGGAATATTCCACAACGTTGATATTCGTCGGCCTTTTTATGAATCGTTTTCAAATAAACGCTAGATGATCAATATTATACGTGCACGCAAGCACATTACGGCCGCGCACTGATAATCGCTCCGTTGATTTCCTCACTGACTTTTACAGTGAAACCGAAAGAGGACATTTCACAAAACAGCTTATAACTTCATCAAACTTACTCTGATTATCCTAACACTGATAACATAGAGTCCTTACCTGACATCAGATGGTATCCAACTGGTATATTCCAATTCCTGATCACCATTCGAAAAAATCGATACGTGTATGGATCCAACGCGATTACTGTAGATCTCCATGATCAACGGGGATCTGAGGTTCCAGAATGAACTGTGGTAACCCCGGCTGGATCAGTGAACTGGAAAATGTGGAGTACCGGATTTTTTCCCCCATTCATTTTCATTGAGTCCATTCCAAAATCACTTATGTCATCTGGGAGACGACAGGGGGCGCTTTTTTCCACAGTGATCACCGGCGCCCCTCGGCTATACTCGGGTAGGCTTGGGTGATGCAATAATTTTTCAGATCGCTAAAAAATAAAAATAATCCGAGAAATCTCGTGAGTGGCACGCAACCACCTATAAAAAAACCCAGAGAAATCTCGTGAGTGGCACGGAAAGAGTTAACGTAATTCCATCAACACAACATAAATGTTCAAAACACGACAAGACAGTTTGCATCACTTCCCACGGTTCTCTGCACTTATTCTACCGGTAGTGCGGTAGTTGTTGCCACGGTATTGGGTCTTTGGGTGAATACTTCATTGGCGGGGAAGAACACTGATAGCAGTGTGTGGACCGTCCAGGCTCGCGGGACGGTCGACACACCGCTATCAGTGTTCTTCTTCCCCGCCAATGAAGTATTAATTTCACCCAAAGACTCAATACCGTGGCAACAACTACCGCACTACCGGTAGAATAAGTGCCGAGAACCGTGGGAAGTGATGCAAACTGTTTTGTCGTGTTTTGAACATTTATGTTGTGTTGATGGAATCACGTTGAATGAATGAATGGGTCGATATATCATATTTCGATTGATATGAATTAGATAATGCTAGCAGGCTGCAGGCTGTTAGAGGCAGAACTAGCGTAACGCGCTGTTTGGGCGTAGAGAGAGCGTACGTCAGTGGCCAATAAGATCGTGCAAACCGAACGCGGAAGTGCAACTCCGTTAGGGAAAATATACACGCGACCCGGGCTTGTATTTGTTTCAACTGTAGCGGGTAGCCGGGTTTGATTGACTGATTGAAAACTTTATTAACAGATTGCAGAATGGGTACAATACAGTAGGGGATGCAGACCAGAGAAATACTTTAATCTTGTTTACATCAGGGTCCCCCATTTTCAATTCATCAGGACATATATGACATACATGACATACAGATAGACAGTACTGCTACATCTATACATTTATGACATACCAGATTTGCAAATACAGTACTGTTTGTGATACAAAAAAAGAGTCCAGAAAAGAGTATACATTTGACGTTAAAACTGTACATTGGAGGAGGTTGGGTGGGGGGGGGGTTGGGTAGGAGGGGTTGGGGGGGGAAACACTGTACAACTGTACAAGCAAAACTGTACATTGGAATATTGACAACCATACTAGGTAATTTACTGTACATTGGAGGGGTTAGGGGGACACACTGTACAAACAAGAAAAACTGTACATTGGAATACAAAACGATACTAGGTAATTTACTGTACATTGGAGGGGGTTGGGTTAGGACATTTACAGGGGCCAGTTTCGAATTGCAGTCTCCCGTAGGTGTTCTTTGAGAGTGATTTTGAAAGTGGGTAGTGATTCACATTCCTTTACAGCTTTAGGTAGGGCGTTTCACATTGATGTGGCATAATTGCAAAACGCGTTTAGTCCCTTGTTTGAGCCGAATCTGGGTTTAACATGATTTGTGGAGCTCCCTCTGGTGTTGTGATCGTGGTATTCACTGACCTTTGGGAAGTATTTTGACATGTACATGGGTACCTTGGTCGTGTAGTCTATCTTGTAGACCAGGCCCATTGCAAGTTGCTGTACTCTGTCGTCTACTCTAAGCCATCCTAGGTTGTCAAAGTGGGCAGGGATGAGGTGGGTTCTAGGAGTAAGGTCAAGCAGTAGTCTGACCAGTTTGTTTTGAGATGTTTGTAATTTTGTTTTTAGCGCCTTTGGGGTGCTTTGGTACCATGAGGTGCAAGCATAGTCGTAGTACCCTTGAATGAGTGCTCCTGTCAGAGTCTTCAGGGTATTCTTGTTTACCAGAGAGGAGATCCGGTACAAGAATCGAGTTCATTGGTTGACTTTTTTTATTACATTGGATGCCATTTTGTCACAGGAAAGATTAGCCTCTAGGATGGAACCCAGGTAGGTAATTTCATCTTTCCTTGTGACAATATTGTCACCCACTGTAACTGAGAAGCCGTCGGTCTTGCTGAGTTTGTTATTTGAACCGAAGAGAATACCAGGCTACCAGGCTTTTATTGAAATGAGGCATGTATAAGAGAGAGGCCTATATTTCTAATTTTCAAACAGACCATAACGAATAAATCAACATTTTGTGTCAGTTTGAACCCAGTAAAATGTACTGGGTTCATTTATTGAAACCAAGTACTGTATGAAATAGTAAATAGTGCAATTACAGGTGGTCACTGGTCATTTCAACGTTTTCAAAGTGAAATCAAGTAACTTTACCTGAGGGCATTGCGGTGTAGAAACTTCTCTAGCCAACCTTTACTGGCTACAAACGCCTTGCCTCCATCACTCACTGTTGGGTAGATTTCCATTGCTTTTCTTTGTATCATTGTGCGCGACACACGGTTGTGTTTGTCGCGCAATGCATACATCCACTCGGAAAGTAGTGTCTCCATCACCTCGCTCACTTTTTTTCTCCCTCCTCCAGTTATGCGTGCGCTTTTACCGTCAGCTGCTTTCAGCTCATTCCTTTGTTTTTTCCAATATCGGATTTGTTTGGGATCAATGTTAAAGTGCTTTGCGGCTTTCTCTCCCGAATGCTCGGCCGCATACCTCAAAACGTCCTCTTTAAACGTAACGTCAAACTTTCGTCTCTGTTTAGTACCGGTAGCCATGCTTGCTCTGTTGTTGTTGTGTTACGTGCTGCGCGCGACCCGTGTTCCATATAGACCACCGCAACACTTCCGGGATTCTGAAATCGGGCAATAGTATGCAGCTGCAGAACCACATCTCCAGCAGGCTGGGGTCCCGCAGGCTGAGGTCCCGGACGCTTCCATTGGCTGATTTGGAGTGTTGCACTGCGGGCATTGGCTGATTTGGGTCACGTTGCACTGCGGGATTGATTGATTGATTGATTGAAAACATTATTAACAGATTGCAGAATGGGTACACGTGACCGCCACAGGCCCTGATTGATTGATTGAAAACTTTATTAACAGATTGTAGAATGGGTACAGTGACCGATTGATTGTTTGATTGATTGATTGATTGATTGATTGATTGATTGATTGATTGAAAACTTTATTAACAGATTGCAGAATGGGTACAGTGACGTCACAGGCCCGGATTGATTGATTGATTGATTGATTGATTGATTGATTGAAAACTTTATTAACAGATTGCAGAATGGGTACAGTGACGTCACAGGCCTGGATTGATTGATTGATTGATTGATTGATTGATTGAAAACTTTATTAACAGATTGCAGAATGGGTACAGTGACGTCACAGGCCCGGATTGATTGATTGATTGATTGATTGAAAACTTTATTAACAGATTGCAGAATGCAGTACAGCTCAATACACACAATTGTTAAGGGGATGCAGACCATGCAGTACTGTTACATTTGTGACATATAGTAAATATATACAAGGGGGAGGGAACTGTACATTTATGATGAATTGAAAATGGGGGACCCTGATGTAAACAAGACGGAAGTCTTTCTCTGGTCTGCATCCCCTTAACAATTGTGTGTATTGAGCTGTACTGCAGATATATTTCAATTGCCTTACTTATTTACATAAGTATTATAGGCCTACAGCAGTATTGTACAGACAGTAACTATAGAGAGTGTGCTGACCTACGGTGTGTCTGTGTGGTTCTCCAGCTGCACAAAGGCAGAGCAAGAGGCTCTACAGAGGGTGGTGAAGGCGGCAGGCAGGATCGTCGGGACTCCTCTACCAAACATCACCTCCGTCTTCACCTCCTGCTGCCTCCACTGCTCCAAGTGTATCATCAAGCAAGTTGAAAGCATTAAGCTCCTTGGAGTGACACTGGATAGTACTCTATTTTGGTCAAACCACATCACTAACATTGTCTCAAAGATGGGAAGAGCTGTAGGCATTGTTAGAAAATGTGCTTCTTTTGTTGATCGTCCTCTTCTACGTCAGATTATTCAGAGTCTAGTCCTGTGTCATGTTGATTATTGTTCTGTGATCTGGTCATCTGCCACCAAAGGTGAGATCAGGAGACTACAGGTAGTCCAGAACAGGGCAGCACGGTTGGCTTTGGGTTGCTCACTAAGGTCCAATGTCAACCGTATGCATGCTGGTCTCTCCTGGCTCACAGTTGAAAAAAGGTTATCGTCTAACTCATTTGTATTGTGTAAATCAGTCATTAACAGCAAGACTCCATATTTTGTGTTTGAGCAACTTGTTTACAGAAGCTCTATACAAGACCATAATACAAGAGGGGCCAGAAATGGTCAGTTTGTACTCCCTCGTCCTAGAACCAATGCTTTAAAGCGGTCTTTTATTTATAGGTGCATAACACTCTGGAACAACCTACCTAGTTATCTCTACACTTTTAGTAAATCGATTTTTAAAAAGAAACTAAAAACTCAATTACAGCTGTTGCCTTAATGTGTATTGCATTTGTGTATGGGTTTTTGCCTATTAGCCTACAAGTTTTTAAAAAAATTGATATTTATTGTATGTTTTTTTAATTGTTTAGTTTTTTATTTCTATCTATAGCATCTGTGAAAGTATCTTATTTGCTACTAAATCCTTGTTTTTAACTTTTGTATTGATCTATGCATTAACTGTTTTATGTATTGTGTTGTGTGGATCAATCAAGTGTTGTGGCTGAGTAGTCGTTAACACAGCAGGAGACGTTATTTCCAATTTTAACAAGCAATTTATTTTAGGAAAGAAGTTTCAACAGAAGAGCTATGGATTTAGCAGACGGTCACCACAGCTGAACAAAAACACTCTAACCTCCCAACCCCCGTGCCCCCCAGATAATACCTTCCCAGCCCTGCCCCAACATGACAGATATGATGACGTGACATATTATATCAGATATGACATGACGTACATTAAGATGACACATAGATTTAACATCGAAGAGAGATAAAGCTGGAGTCAAGATTAGTGAAAGAGAAAATGAGTGTGTGTGTGTGAGTGAGTGAGATGTGTGTGTGTGTGAGTGTGAAAGAGTAGAATGAGTGTGTGTGTGTGTGTGTGTGTGAGAGAGATGTGTGTGTGTGTGTGAAAGAGAGAATGAATGTGTGTGTGTGTGGGAGAGAGAATGTGTGTGTGAGTGAAAGAGAGAGTATGTGTGTGTGTGTGAAAAGGAGAATGAGTGTGAGGTTTTTGTCCGCTGCTCACCTACTCGCTCTGTTCCTTTAAGCCTACTCGCTCTGTTCCTTTAGGTTTTCTGTTAATTAATTGCATTCTCCTCTTCACACGCTTCTTCCTGTAGACGCCGTTTGATTGGTGCTTCCCCAACCACACGCTTGTCAATCTCATCCCGCAGCTGTCACAGCTTGTCATTAAGCATTCCTTTTGATTATATATACCCCGATTCCCCATCAAGTGTTGTTGGATCGTTTTGATATATTATCAGCATTTGCCGTTCCTTCCTTGCCTGTTGTTCCCTGTGCTTTGCCTCCCAGGACACTCAAGAAGTATTCCGCTTGGACAACCCGTTTCCCCGTGGCGACGCGCTCGCCCTGTTTGATTCTGCTCTCTTTACGCACAGCGCCTGGGTGAGTTTTGCAAGACAGTCTTTTGACCCTATCATTTTTCGTGTGTGTAAACACTGAAGAGATCCTGCTTTTTGTTCAGTCTGTCTGTCACTCACCATGTGCCTGCTTTTTGGATTGTTCTTTGGGAAGATATTATCACTTGGATTATTATTGGGACATCGCTCACGGTGTGTATTCACACCGAAGATATTATCACTTGGATTATTATTGGGACATCGCTCACTGTGTGTATTCGCACCGAAGATTCTAGCACTTTGATTGTTGTTGGAACATTGCTCACAGTGTATTTACACCGAAGATTCAGTCACTTGGATTATCTGTTTGGGACAAGTCACTTCACCTGTCACCTGTCTGTTCCCAACTGTACTCTGAGCTAACTCGCTCTCTCTCTCTCTCGGTCCTGTTACCACCTCGGAGAGCTGCCGAGAGGATTCTGCAGAGCGGCTCTGACGTCACTGTCAGATTCCTCAGACGAACCTTCCCGGGAGAAGCTGCAGAGCAGCAACATTCTTCTAATGCTTGTATCCCAGTCTTTGTCTGTTTTCTACCAAGTTCTTGCTGCTATTTTGTGAAATAAAACAAGCCCTAGTTTTTGGCAACTCTGAAACAACTCTCTTTGTGTCGTTAGCGTTTGGGGTCGGTGTCAAACCATAACATTACGATCCAACCAATATGACGACCCCAGCCGACACAGAGAGAGTCAGAACAGCACTAGCTGGTCAGATCGAGTTGACCAAGGATCACAGTCACCAACTAGAGAGGGCTGCGGTGCATGAACTCAGGGAACAGGTCCAGCCTATTCAAGGGTCCCTGGCCGCTCTGGCAGGACAACAGTCAAGTATACTCCTTCATCTTCACATGCTGAGCGACACCGTTAACGCTCTACTTGTACCCCCACTTCCTTCAGGAACATTGGCAGGAGCATCCCCCGCAGCCCCAGCAGGCCCCGCGCTTCCCGATCCCGCACCTCGGGAACCCCGTCTCTCCGTCCCACGGCTGTTCGACGGCAACCCCAAGGAGTGTGCCACATTCATCATGCAATGTGAGTTGGTTTTCCGTCATCAACCCAGTCGATTCACTTCAGAAGGAGCCCGAGTGGCCTATATGACAAACTTGCTCTCAGGCCGGGCAGCCCAGTGGGTCACTTCCTCCTGGGCAATGGATGCAGACTTTTGTTTCTCCTATCCAGACTTCGTGGCTGAGCTCCGCAGGGTGTTCCACCATCCAGCCCGTGGTCTGGACCCTGGAGCCCGGTTGGGTACCTTCCGGCAGGGGAGCGGCGGGGTAACAGACTACGTCCTGGAGTTTCGACTGGCGGCGGTGGAGAGCGGTTGGAACGACCCAGCACTTCGTCTAACCTTCATGAGGGGGCTCAGTGACGCAGTCAGGGACCAGCTCGCGACCCGGGAGGAGCCTGACTCCCTCGAGGACCTGTTCAGCCTCGCCATTCGCATCGACGGACGCCTCCAGGAGAGAAGGCGTGAGAGGACCCGACAGGTACCTCCTGAGGGACTCCGGACCCCCCGTACTCATGACGTTACTGCTGGTCGCCCTGCCCTCAACACGACTGGTGGTAGCTTACCCTCCCGTTCGGTTCGCGAGGAGGAACCCATGCAGCTGGGACGCTCTCATCTGAGCCAGGCTGAACGTGAGGCGAGGTTCAGGTCCGGTCTCTGCCTCTACTGCGGTCGGGAGGGACACCGAATCACCAACTGCCCCACCCGGCCAAAAGATCAGGCTCGCCGAGACCCCGGGAAATCCTGGTGAGCCGTTTTTCTCATTCCCAGAGCCGTGCACCACCTGGCCATCTGATGAGCGTCACCCTGGCCTGGGCGGACCAACGGGCCACGGTGGAGGCACTCATCGACTCTGGGGCAGACGAGAGTTTCCTCGACTTCGAGTTTGCTACCCGGGCCAACATTCCACTTGAGGACCTAGTGAGGCCTTTGGAGATCTTCGCATTGGACCAACACCGCCTGGCCGACATCTCTCAACGCACCTGCCCTGTCGTGCTGACCATCGCTGGGAACCACGTTGAGAGAATCCAGTTCCTTATCACCCGATCCCCTCTTGTCCCGGTGGTCCTGGGTAGGCCCTGGCTCGCGCTGCACAAGCCCCACATCGCCTGGTCCTCCGGTACCATCAAGGGCTAGAGCTCCTCCTGTCACGCCCAGTGTCTACAGGCGGCGTCCTGTCCCCCGCCCCGGAGACCCGTTGGTGAGTCGCCTCCAGACTCTTCAACCATACCCCCCGAGTACCACGACCTCATGGAGGTTTTCAGTAAGTCCAGGGCTCAGGCCCTTCCACCCCACCGTCCTTACGACTGCGCCATCGACCTCCGCCAAGGGGCTCCCCTTCCCGGCAGCCGCCTCTACAGTCTGACCGTTCCGGAGAAGAAGGCGATGGATCAGTACATCTCTGAGTCCTTGGAAGCAAGACTCATTCGGCCTTCCTCCTCCCCGGTGGCGGCCGGTTTCTTCTTTGTTGGGAAGAAGGACGGGGACCTTCGACCCTGCATCGACTATCGCCAGCTCAACGAGATCACTATCAAGAACAAGTACCCTCTTCCTCTCATGAACTCCACCTTCGAGCCTCTCACCCAGGCTACCGTCTTTACCAAGCTGGACCTCCGGAGTGCCTACCATCTTGTCCGTATCCGTGAGGGCGATGAATGGAAGACCGCCTTCAAGACCCCCAGGGGCCACTACGAGTACCTGGTGATGCCGTTCGGCCTCACCAACGCCCCGGCGGTATTCCAGGCGCTCATGAACGACGTCCTTCGTGACATGCTGGAGGAGTTTGTGGTGGTGTACCTGGACGACATCCTCATCTTCTCCAAGACCCTCGAGGAGCACATCCAGCATGTCCGCCGTGTGCTGGAGCGCCTCCTCCACAATCGGCTCTTCGTCAAGGCGGAGAAGTGCCGTTTCCACTCCGACTCCGTCGACTACCTGGGCTTCATCGTGGAGAAGGGCTTGACCCGAGCGGATCCTCGCAAGATCCAAGCTGTGGAGGAATGGCCTGAACCCACCTCTCGGAAGGAGTTACAGAGTTTCCTCGGGTTCGCCAACTTCTACCGAAGGTTCATCCGGAACTACAGTCAAGTGGCGGAGCCACTTACCAGACTGACCTCTCCCGCCCTGCCGTTCGACTGGTCCCCAGCGGCATGTGCTGCGTTCCGCTCCCTCAAGAAGAGGTTCACTTCCGCCCCGATCTTACTCCACCCTGACCCCAAGAGACAGTTCATCGTTGAGGTGGACGCCTCGGATACTGGACTGGGGGCTGTCTTATCCCAGCGTTCGGCAACGGACCAGAAGGTACATCCGTGCGCCTTCTACTCGCGTCGGTTCCTCCCTGCCGAGAGGAACTACGACATCGGCAATCGGGAGCTGCTGGCGGTCGTGGCTGCTTTGGAGGAGTGGCGTCATTGGCTTGAGGGGGCCGAGGAGCCATTTACCATCTGGACGGACCACAAGAACCTGACGTACATCCGCGCTTCCAAGCGCCTCAACGGTCGGCAGGCGAGATGGGCCAGCTTCCTCAGTCGGTTCGACTTCTCGCTGACTTTTCGTCCTGGTTCCCGCAACACAAAGGCCGACTCCCTGTCCCGGTTACACTCCAAGGGGGCTCCACCCTCTGAGGACCCGACTCCCATCCTCCCGGAGGCCAGGGTGGTAGGAGCCATCACCTTGGGCATCGAGGGGGTGGTTAGACGTGCCCTACGCTTCCAGCGTGCTCCAGGCAACGTACCGATTCATCGTCTCTTCGTCCCCGACTCTGTCCGGTCCCGGGTGCTGCTGTGGGGCCATACCAGCCGGTTCGCCTGCCACCCGGGCGTTCATCGCACGTTCTCCTTCCTGGCTCGTCGTTTCTGGTGGCCCACCATGCGGAACGACGTCAAGGAGTTCGTATTGGCCTGCGCGGTCTGTGCCCGCAGCAAGGCCTTGCACCAGGCCCCCTCCGGGCTGTTACAGCCACTTCCCGTTCCGAGCCGTCCTTGGTCACATGTGGCGCTAGACTTCGTCACAGGTCTTCCCTCCTCCCAGGGGAACACTTGCCTTCTGACCGTGGTGGATCAATTCAGCAAGGGGGTTCACCTCGTGGCCCTTTCCAAGCTTCCCTCGGCGGCCGAGACGGCGGACCTCCTGACTCACCACGTGTTCCGCCTTCATGGTTTTCCCCAGGACATCGTCTCTGACCGGGGGCCCCAGTTCACCTCCCAGGTATGGCGGGCCTTTTGCAAGGGATTGGGGGCGACGGTCAGTCTTTCCTCTGGTTATCATCCCCAGACTAACGGACAAACGGAGAGGATGAACCAGAGCGTGGAGTCTGCTCTTCGGTGTGTGGCAGCCGAGAGACCAGCTTCCTGGAGCCGTTTCCTTCCCTGGGTCGAGTACTCCATCAACTCCATGGTCAGTTCCGCCACCGGCCTCTCACCTTTTGAGGTTTCCCTGGGCTACCAACCCCCTCTTTTCCCCGCACAGGAGACGGAGGTGGCAGTTCCCTCCGTGCAGGTCCACCTCGACCGCTGCCGACGGGTCTGGGAGATCACCAGGACCGCGCTGCTCCGGACATCTGAGCGCGCCTGTCGTGGGGCCGACCGGTGCCGGGTTCCTGCGCCGACGTACCACCCTGGGCAGAGGGTGTGGCTTTCCGCGAAGGACCTCCCGCTTCGGTCCTCGGCCAAGAAGCTTAACCCCCGTTTCGTCTGACCTTTCGAGGTTCTGAAGGTACTCAGTCCGGCGGCTCTGCGTCTGAAACTTCCTGCGTCCATGCACATTCACCCCGTTTTCCATGTCTCCCGGGTTAAGCCTGTCTCCCTCAGTCCCCTGATGCCTCCAGCTCCTGATCCTCCACCTCCCGAGATGGTGGATGGTCACCCCAGGTGGCAGGTCCGCCGGTTGATGGGCGTTCGACGGCGGGGTCGGGGTTTCCAGTACCTGGTGGACTGGGAGGGTTACGGCCCGGAGGAGCGGAGCTGGGTCTCCCGACAGCTCATCGTGGATCCCGGCCTGATCACGGACTTCCATCGTGCCCATCCGGACGAGCCAGGTCGGCCTGGTCGCCGGGTGGCTCCCGTGGAGGGGGGGGTACTGTGAGGTTTTTGTCCGCTGCTCACCTACTCGCTCTGTTCCTTTAAGCCTACTCGCTCTGTTCCTTTAGGTTTTCTGTTAATTAATTGCATTCTCCTCTTCACACGCTTCTTCCTGTAGACGCCATTTGATTGGTGCTTCCCCAACCACACGCTTGTCAATCTCATCCCGCAGCTGTCACAGCTTGTCATTAAGCATTCCTTTTGATTATATATACCCCGATTCCCCATCAAGTGTTGTTGGATCGTTTTGATATATTATCAGCATTTGCCGTTCCTTCCTTGCCTGTTGTTCCCTGTGCTTTGCCTCCCAGGACACTCAAGAAGTATTCCGCTTGGACAACCCGTTTCCCCGTGGCGACGCGCTCGCCCTGTTTGATTCTGCTCTCTTTACGCACAGCGCCTGGGTGAGTTTTGCAAGACAGTCTTTTGACCCTATCATTTTTCGTGTGTGTAAACACTGAAGAGATCCTGCTTTTTGTTCAGTCTGTCTGTCACTCACCCTGTGCCTGCTTTTTGGATTGTTCTTTGGGAAGATATTATCACTTGGATTATTATTGGGACATCGCTCACGGTGTGTATTCACACCGAAGATATTATCATTTGGATTATTATTGGGACATCGCTCACTGTGTGTATTCGCACCGAAGATTCTAGCACTTGGATTGTTGTTGGAACATTGCTCACAGTGTATTTACACAGAAGATTCAGTCACTTGGATTATCTGTTTGGGACAAGTCACTTCACCTGTCACCTGTCTGTTCCCAACTGTACTCTGAGCTAACCCGCTCTCTCTCTCTCTCGGTCCCGTTACCACCTCGGAGAGCTGCCGAGAGGATTCTGCAGAGCGGCTCTGACGTCACTGTCAGATTCCTCAGACGAACCTTCCCGGGAGAAGCTGCAGAGCAGCAACATTCTTCTAATGCTTGTATCCCAGTCTTTGTCTGTTTTCTACCAAGTTCTTGCTGCTATTTTGTGAAATAAAACAAGCCCTAGTTTTTGGCAACTCTGAAACAACTCTCTTTGTGTCGTTAGCGTTTGGGGTCGGTGTCAAACCATAACAATGAGTGTGTGTGTGTGTGTGAGAGAGATGTGTGTGTGTGTGAAAGAGAGAACAAGATGTGATGTACAAGATTAAAGCAGAAAAGAACAAGATGTGATGTACTCGAAATGTCTATCTGTCCCTATCTGTCCCATACTTAAAGTTGTTTTAAGAACATCAGCCGGACTGTCGCCTTAGCGTTCTTTGAGCACTGCTAGTTGACCTATATTAAACTAGTCCACCCCATATACACATTTTCCACAACATTCCCCCATTTGGGGCTATCCCTAGTCCCACCCAAATCATATAACCAAGAAAATGTGAACGTCTAACTAAACGAGAAACCATATTTATATAATAAAAGTTTAAATGCCTAATCTAAACAAGAAACCTAGCCATATAATAAATTTTAAATGTCAAAACAAGAGTAATAATAAAACATCAACAAAACACCCCAATTTATAATCCTAACCTGACAGACAAATCCCCCCAACCTCCACCGCTTACCAAATGAGCCACAGTTCCGGCCGGAAACCGCGACTCTCATCAGGGAAAGGAGAAGTTGACCGTCAGAACTAAACATAGAACATCCCTCCCCAAAAAAAAATGACATTGTCTCTTCCATAACATTGAGTCCTAGTGTCCATCGCTCAGCCCCCCTTCCATGCCCACGCCATAGTCTCTTCACCGTATTGCCAAAAGTCACATTTTGCCAATACAGCAACCCCCACGCCACACCTCCAGTCCCCGTAGAAACATGTCCCCATGCCGGGATGGGAGGCGCTGATCCCGACCTCACAACGTGTCCCCCCATCTTCACACCTCCAGTCCTGTAGAAACATGTCACGACATGCCAGGACGGGAGGTGCCCATCTTGCCCACTGCGTCAGCCCCCCCCTTTGTCCATGTCAAGGGAGCGCGAAGCTTGTCTGTACCCGCCTCTTTTATCATCATCCTCAACGGCGCTGTCGCTATCGTATAGTCCTCCACCCACTCAGAGCTGTACCCAGTCATCCCTAAAAACGTCATCATTTGTCGGACCGTCAATGGCCTAGGTGCCTTGGATACAGCTTCGAGCTGCGTGGGTGAGATGTTTTTTATGCCCTTTTGAATGACGCGAGACAAGTACTCAACTTTTGGCTGGCAGTACTGCAGTTTTGAACGGGATGCCTTGTGGCCTCCCATGGCCAATCCTCTCAAAACTTTGATGGAGTCCTCATGGCACTGCTGACGTGTATCCGAGCAGATTAGAATGTCATCTGCATACAGTAAGACCGTGCTGAGTAGTGTGTCGCACACTCCTTGCAGGTCTTCCTTGAGCGCCTTCGAGAAATAATGTGGCGAGTGCGCGAACCCTTGTGGCAGCTGGGTGTAAGAGTATTGTTTCCCCCTGTGGGTAAAAGCAAACAGATACTGAGACTCTTTTTCCAATGGAACACTGAAGAATGCCTGCGTGAGATCAATGACCGTATAGTACTGCGAGCTACTCTGGATGTTTGTTAGGAGTGTGTGTGGATTAGCGACTTCCGCCTCTGGTCCAGACACCACGTCGTTCACCGCCCTCAAATCGTGTACCAGTCTGTACCTAGCCCTGTCCGCCTTTAGCACTGGGTGGATAGGTGTATTACATCTGGATTCGAAAGGGACGAGCACTCCTGCCTTTAACAGTCCCTCAATCTGATGTGATATAGCTTCCTCCGACTCTGGCTTCATTGTATATTGTCTGATAAAGGGTGGTCTACAACCCTTCTTTAACCTGACCTTCACTGGCTGTGCCGACAATATTAGACCCACATCTGTGTCGTGTTTTGACCACAACTGTTCTGGGGTGCGCACCAACATGTCCTGTTCCAGCAAAGCGTCCGCCTCCGGAATAACGCAAGGGTCTCCTGGTAATCTGATTACTTGCGGTTTTGCCAAAACCGAAAAGGAAATCATTATTTTTATGAAACTCCCATCTGCGCTGTTCCAAATTAGCGGAGATTCCGTGGAGACCCACCTTTGAGTCTCGGATTCCTGTATCATTGAACCTAGATGTTCGGATTCGTAACCAGGATTTATTCTCAGAGTGATGTGTGGGGCGGCGTCTCTTAGTCTATGTTGTTCCCGTAGATACTTACTTGTGTTAACCCTCAACGCCGCGCCCTGTCTCCCTACAATTACCGTAGATGAGTTAATCTGCACCTGCTCGGGCTGTCCCTGCAACCATGCCTTGTTCCTAATTAGGTCACTATCCGTCAAATACTGTAGTGTGCAATGTGCCTCCATGTTTGTTCGTCTAGACTGAGGCAGTTGGGCCTTCAGAAATGGCTCCCAGGGGTCACAGACCCTTTGCAGCTCTGCATCTATGTTGCCCAGCCAGAACACAGTGGCCTCTTTCTCCCCTGTCCCTTGTAACATCATTTGGTACACGTCTTGTTCAATTTGAATCCCCTCAGGCGTACATAGGATTTTACAGCCTAGTTTACACATTGCATCTCGTCCCAAGAGATTGCGCGGGGTGCTGTCCGAAATTAATACAGGTATTGTTATGGTCTTGTTGTTAAACGTCATAGAGATTGGATCTGACGTGGGTATTAGTTGTGTTTTTCCCGAGAATCCGACCGTCCGAACATACTGTCCAGACTGGGGTAAGTGAGCGGCGTATTTTTGCTTTATGCAGGAAAAACCTGCTCCAGTGTCTGCCATCATCTCTGTTAATTTGCCCTCCACTAGGACCTGCAGAATAGGTTCTTGCTCAGCTCCCTTGGAAACCACAATCATTTGATTTCCCCCCAGGGGAGCCAAAAAGTCAAAAAACAAACCCACCTCCCATGGCTAGATCACAGCTGCAGACAGCAATTGAAAGACAGGGACTCACTCCTCAAACAGAGCTTAAAGTCTGGACTGTCTATCGACAGACAGAGATTCACGCATTCTAGGAACAAGGTCACACAGACCCTCAGAAAGGCCAGAGCAAACTTCTTTATTAGTATAATTGAAGCAGGAAAAGGGAACGGCAAAAAAATCGGGCAAACCTTGAATAAACTCCTAGGCAAACACCAGAATCGGGAAAAAGACCCCCTAGAACTGAATGTGAATGACATACTAGTTAAAGACCCCACAGTACTGGCATGCACCCTCAACGAACACTTCTTAAATAGTGTTCTAGACAGCACCAAACACTTTGCCCCCTCCAGTATCCTACCAAACCCAGTAACCAACACCCAGCCCCTCTTTGAACTGGAGGAGATAACAGAGCCTGAAGTGAAAAAGATCATTCTGGCTCTGAAAGGCTCCAAAGCCAAGGACGCCTACGGGCTCGACACTGATTTCCTCAAAACATACTCTGATGCACTCATTAAACCCATCACTCTACTAGTGAATCAATCAATCACCTCCAGGGAAGTTCCATCATCCTGGAAGATGGCCATGGTGACCCCTATCTTTAAATCTGGCAACAAGGCACTGGTGACCAATTATAGGCCCATCAGTATACTTCCTGTCATATCCAAAGTTGCAGAGAAGTGGGTGTCGAATCTCATGACTAAACATCTCGACTTGGGCCCCACCCCACTTAACCCAATGCAGTTTGGATTCCGTGCCCTTCACTCAACAGAGTCAGCCAACTGTCTGTTTGTTGAAAAGGTCAAGAGTGCACTAGATAGCAACAAGTATGTTGGTGCTGTCTTCTTAGACCTTAGCAAGGCTTTCGACTGTGTCAACCATAATATCCTCCTAACCAAACTAACTCACTTCAATTTCTCAGCTGCTACAATAGAATGGTTTAGATCCTACTTATCAAACCGAAAACAATGTGTCACAGTCAATGGTGCCAAGTCCCCATATCTAGACAACCCTGTAGGTGTCCCTCAGGGATCAATCCTTGGGCCCCTGCTATTCTCCCTGTATATCAATGACCTGCCAAATGTGTGTCCCGAACTCAATGTACAGATGTATGCCGATGATGCAGTCATCTACACACAGGGCAAGGACATATAGTTGATTACATCCAGGCTCACATGCGCACTAGACAAGGTACAATGCTGGCTAAACAGCACCTGTCTCCTACTTAATGCGAAAAAGACTGTGTGCATGTTCTTTAGCAAGCGTCCAGAAACCATCAAGCGGTCCAATGTGTTCCTGAGGAAGGAGGGAAGGAAGGAAGAACTAGAACTTGTTTCCCACTTCAAATTCCTTGGGGTCATCTTGGACTCAAACTTGACCTTTAAGAAACACATAAAGAAAGTGAGGAACACCATCAACTTCAACATTTCCAACTTCAAACAAATACGGCCCTCCCTAACACTTGAAGCCGCAAAGACATACCTACACTGTATGGTCTTCTCTCACATTGAATATTGCCTTCTAAACTGGTCATTTACTGGGGCCACAGCCATGAAACCCATAGAACAACTCTACAACAGAGCATTGAAGGTATATGACAGGAAACAGTACTCATACCACCACTGTAAAATCCTGGATAAGCATAACATTTTAAATTTTGAAAACCTCAGACGTTATAAAAGTTCCTGCTTTGTATATAAATGCCTGCACAGATTAGCCCCTCCCCCTCTCAAGGAGTTTATCCACGAGAAAAGGAACACTGGATTAGCCACTAGATCAAACACCAGAGGGGATTGTGAGGTCCATTTTAGAAAGACCGCCTTCAGCAAAAATTGTCTATCGATAAAGGGAAGTGGAACATGGAACAGCCTTCCGGTCCCCTTAAGGGAATGTCCCACCCTGTCCACCTTTAAGGGCCAACTCAGGAAATGGCTGTTAGACAGCCAAATATGCACTCATTAGGGATGTTAGTGATGTTGTACTGACTGAATGTCATGTTATTGTGGTCATGTCAGTGATGTCAGTTTTTATGAATGAACGTTGTATGGTCCGTTTTGTGTTTGTTTTATGTTAGGACTATGGGTGGAAATTAGCCCTGTGCTATTCCCGGCATATTTACGTCCTTATCATGCTGTGATGTTATGCATACACATGTAAATGATGTTCATTAATTTGCATTGTCCTTAATAAACAAATCTTAATCTTAATCTTAATCAATCAATCAATCCCGCAGTGCAACGTGACCCAAATCAGCCAATGCCCGCAGTGCAACACTCCAATTCAGCCATTGGGTGGGACGGTCACGTGACCCAAATCAGCCAATGGAAGCGTCCGGGACCTCAGCCTGCGGAAGCTCAGCCTGCGGGACCCCAGCCTGCTGGAGATGTGGTTCTGCAGCTGGGAGCATCTCAAATCGGGGAGGAGATAGGCAATAGGGTCTAGGGGGGGGGGGGGGGGGGGCAGACATCTGAACATACTGGGGAGCACACAGGACCGATAACAAATACAAGGGGAACACATTAATACACACATCCAATAATCTCCAGACAAAGAGTAGGCACTCCTGCAGTACCGCAAACAGAGCGCCAGAGGGTGGCAGAGGATTGTCTGTGTCCAGATAGCTCAGATTATGACACCTGTGGCAGGGAGGGAGGCTTTGTTTCCCTTTGAGCAGCAGCAGCTCCTTTTTGCAAGTCTGAGTTCCTCCCACTTGACACTCTTGAACTGTTCCTTGATCCCATTGTTTCAAGTACATGGGCTTTTGCATTTGCTGCTGCCAGCTGTGTTTCCATTTCTAGTTGCTCCAGTTGCATTCTGAGTGAATTGTTCTTGTTGTGCCTCATTTTCTCTTCTGAGTTGTTCTAGTTGCCTCCAGTTTATGTTTTTTGTTTAAGGCAGCAACCTTTTCCATTATAGTAGCCTTTTCAGCCTGAGCTATATATAATACGAGCAGATGATGTGGAAGATGCTTTTGATGCAATGGATTTGTGTGTGGCTCTTGATTTTGAAGCATTTGGATACACTGTCATGAGGTCCAATATCATCAGAATTTCAGTCTTTCACCTTCAGTAGTGACCTGTGTTTCCTTTTCAACAGTGACATGTATTTGCTGTTCCACTTCTGATAGCCACAGATGTACATCCTGTATGAAACCTTCTAGAATGTCAATTTTTGGTTGAAACCATTCGTTTTGCCTTTCAATTTCCTCTTCAGGTAATGGTAAAATCATCAATGATGAATGAGTTTCCTTTGCTTCATCACACAGATTGGTTACAAATGGCGTTTTACTGCATTTGCATTTTCATTTGACTTCATGAGCTCTTTCAATGCATCTCTTGATTTAGCAGCCTTCTTAACACACAATACTATTGTCTTCTGACGGTTTTCAACTCGCGGGATGATTCTGACCGGCCCGCGAAAGATTACATGATAAAAAAAAAAAAAAAAAAAAAAAAAAATGTCAACGTTCACACGCACAGTATACGCTTAGGAGACATGCTCAGAAGATGTTGGTTCTCTTTGGATCCACCTACATATGTGAACAGACATTCTCAGTCATGACGTTTACCAAGTCCAGGTACAGATCCTCTCTCACTGATGAACATCTGGCAGCTGTGCTTCGCATCTCCACCTCAGACATGCAACCTGACTTTGATGGACTTGTTAAAGCTCAACAGAGACTAGATTGAAATGAAATGGGACACTTGATATTTTGTTTCTTTTTTCTGCACAGTTCTGAAAACATTAAATGTTTAATATAGGCATGTAAAGTAAAAAAGGCTACAAAACTGGGACACTTTTCTTTACACAGTTCAGTGACATGTCTTGCTTATTTTTGCTATAAGATGATGTGATGTCTTTAGAAAGCTAAGAAAATCCTTGTTTCAATAGTATATGAAACTCAAAATGCCCTTTGTTATTAATGTTTCACATTTTGTTTATCATTTTGGAAATAAATTCTATTTGAATAAATGATATTTTTTAAAGCTAACCTCACCTTTTAATTGCCAAATAATAACATACACTCTTACCAGGGGTCAAAACAATGCCATTTACTGCTTTTTATATAGAAATAAAATGTATATTATGCATAATTGAGTTTGGAATTTTGGCCCGGCCCCCCAACATATTTTCAGTTGCTCATTCGGCCCCCCGGGAAAAATAATTGCCCACCCCTGCTGTAGAGCGTCGTTCTTACTTGAATGTAACGGCAAATTTCCATGTTCCAATGTCCTGTTTTACCTTGCATGTTACTTCACAGGTAGGGTATGGGAGTGACGCAGTAGACACAGCAACACACACAGATGGATGTCCAGTCATGATTCCAGGTTTAGGTGTATTTATTGCTTGAAGTTGCAGTTGTACATTCCATTAATGCCAGTGTGGGTTCTGTAGGGATTATATGTTATTCTGTATTTATTTGATATGATATCTCTTTCTGCTTCTGGCTGCTGAGCTGGTGAGCTGCTGGTAAGAACGGTGTGCCCCTCACTACCTGTTGTGTCCTAACTAATTACTGCACCTGTGACCCCCTAAATACATGACCAGTGCTGTTGTCTAATGTAAAACCCACCACCAGGTGTCCAATAATAATATTACAAATAATAATAAATAATATGCCACCATCATAATGGCTCCTACAGATTGATTGATTGATTGATTGATTGATTGATTGATTGATTGATTGAAAACCTTATTAACAGATTGCGGAATGGGTACAATACAGTACAGCTCAATACACACAATTGTTAAGGGGATGCAGACCAGAAATATACTTTCGTCTTGTTTACATCAGGGTCCCCCATTTTCAATTAATCAAGACATTTATGACATACAAGACATATACACAATATACAGTACTGTTTAAGAGAAAGAGATCTTAAAAGAAAATATATACATTTGAAGGGGAAGAAACTGTACATTGTAGCCTGGGGTTGGGTGGGTGGGTGGTGGGGGGGGGTTGGACATTTACCGGGGCCAGTTTCTAATTGCAGCCACCCGTAAGTGCTCTTTGAGAGTTGTTTTGAAGGATCGTGGTTGTGGAATTCACTGACCTTTGGGAAGTATTGCGACATGTACATGGGTATCTTAGTGGTGTAGTATCTTGTAGACCAGGCCAATTGCAAGTTGCTGTACTCTGTCGTCTACTCTAAGCCATCCTATGTTGTCAAAATGGGCAGGGGTAAGGTGGGTTACGAGTTTCCTACGAGTTTCCTATGTAAACCAGGGAGTTTGATTTTGCAGACCATGTTTCTTTTTAGGCTTGAGAGGAGCGACAGTGTCAAGCGTGCTACGAAGGGCGGCGTTAAGCTTATCTGTATCTTTTTCATGTCTGGTCATTTTTAGCATGGTGTTATTCACTGTCAAAGATGCAAAGACAAATCATAATTAATATTCTCCTTTGTTTCATAACAATTTACTCAGGCCTAGTAACAGACACAATATTCCTGACACTGGGAATACATTCCATGAGATCCATAGATGTCCCTAGATACCAAGAACATGCAAATGGACCCTGTAGAAGTGGAGCAATCTTCCATTTACTTAGGTATGTATTTTAGGCGGATTTTCAGAAAATATGGCTAGGACTTAACAGGTTAAACGTGCACTGGGTCCATAACAATGAAGACCTTGTACACACTACATTGTGCTTATTCCACTATACCTTGCTGAGTCTAAAGTCCTCAGTCTAAAGAACCAAAAACCTTCTTCAGCGGTAATGTTTTCTCTGATTTCTAGAACTCTCTATACACTAGAATTCTATAGACCGTTGTGATGTGACAACAATAACGTTCTAAAAGGACCCACATTTTATTTCCTGTTGCAATGTTCGCTAATGGAATAGTTGACAGGAAATACAATTGGGTCCAAACTGTTCCCTAGCAACAGATATATCTTTCAGTTGCCAGTAGCCATTGTGACATCTTCATTATAATGCTCGATGTGAGATTATACACCAATCCAACTTCAAGGGTTAAGGGGGCATTTAGCAGATTTCTAAGATGAATCATTGAGAGCTCAGCCGGATCACCTCCCGAGTTCTGATTGATTGATTGAAAAGTTTATTAACAGATTGCAGAATGGGTACAGTACAGTACAGCTCAATACATACAATTGTTAAGGGGATGCAGACCAGAGAAAGACTTTCGTCTTGTTTACATCAGGGTCCCCCATTTTCAATTCATCATAACATATATGACATACATGACATACAGATAGACAGTACTGCTACATCTATACATTTATGACATATCAGATTTGCAAATACAGTACTGTTTGTGATACAAAAGTGTCCAGAAAAGGAGTGTATATACATTTGGCGTAGAAACTGTACATTGGAGGAGGTTGGATGGGTGGGGTGGGGTTGGGTGGGTTGGGTGAGGGCTGTACATTGGAGGTGGGGGGGGGGGGGGTTGGGTAGGGGACACACACACATTTTACACTGTACATTGGAATACTGACAAAGCCTTACTTGGTCATTTACTGTACAACTAGGTTAGGACATTTGTAGAGGCCAGTTTCGAATTGCAGTCTCACGTAGGTGTTTTTTGAGAGTGTTTTTGAAAGTGGGTAGTGATTCACATTCCTTTACAGCTTTAGGTAGGGCGTTCCACATTGATGTGGCATAATTGCGAAACGTGTTTAGTCCCTTGTTTGAGCCGAATCTGGGTTTTACATGATTTGTGGAGCTCCCTCTGGTGTTGTGATCGTGGTATTCACTGACCTTTGGGAAGTATTTTGACATGTACATGTTCCACATCATTCGGTGGAGTTTCTCATCAGAACGATATAGGTTCAGGTTAAAAATCAATGAAATGCCCCTTTAAGACGTATTGAAGGCTGGGTATGTAAAACAAGACAAGAGCAACTGTTTAAACAAATCACTGTATCTTTATTCCACCTTCATTAATACATCCATGATATTTTAAACCGTTGTTTTATTTGAAAAAACTATTTTATATGTGCCACAGAATAATATGAACAAGCTCTATGTGCTCAACAGCATAATTCCTTCATAAGGTTTGTAGGGTATACTTGCCAGCAAAGTAAAGTTTAAATACATCATCAATGGGACACTGATGGGAATGGGAATTTACATAAAATGTTAATAAATAAAGAGAAATACTGAATATTGGTGGCAGGATGTCACAATCAAGATGAAATACAATTCCAATGGAAACATCATGACTGACGTCTTTAACTGAACATGTGAGAGATGCAGTGTGACATTTGTTTTAAAGGGACAATTCACCCAAAATGTAAATAAAAAACAAAACATTTCCCCTTCTCTATCCATCCTGATAGTTTGGTGTGATTTGCCTAGTTTTGGAGATATCTGCTGTAGAGATGTCTGCTGTCACTCCGATACAATGGGCTGACCCCTATTAGTCGAATAATCGATCGAAAGGATCCGTAGTCGACTGCCAACCTCTTATTCGAATGCAAAAAAAAATATATATATATATATATTTTTTTAATTAATTAATAAAAAAAAAATGTATCATTCTTTCCAAAAGAAAAGAGGCCTAGAAGCGTGGCTAACGCTAATGGCACGCATACCAGAGGCTAATTGCCTAAGAAAACAGGCACAGAGGCACTGAAAGAGGATTTCACCCATCTAATGAACACACTAGACTAGACAAATATCAAGATGTATCCATCAGTGGACCAATTGCATGCTTTTGCAGAGGACAAGAAGCCTTCTGGTGACTCCTTCAGACATTAAGCACCCCCCACAGCCCAAATGGAATGATAAAAAATATATATACTTTAAAAAAATAAAAATGTCATAGTCGACTATTGGCTAATTTCGGCCAATCAAAGTCGACTATCCAAATCCTTAGTCGGGGACAGCGCATTTCGGTTTTAGTGTAATATAGAGAAATATATTTGAAATTTAAAGAAATGTCTCTTTCCAGAAATCATGACCCGGTTTCTCAAGATAATCCACAGATTTTGTGAGCAGTTTCATGTAGGAACAATTTTCTACTGAAGTACACCTTACATACATAATAATAATAATAATAATAATAATAATAATAATAATTATTATTATTATTATTATATTATTATTATTAATAATAATAATAATAATAATAATAATAATAATAATAATAATAATAATAATAATAATAATAATAATAATAATAATAATAATAATAATAATAATAATAATACATACATACATAATGTATATTATGGTGTACTTTGAAACACAAAGTGAAAAAATATGGATAGCACCCTGGGTAAGAAGAAATAATATGCTTTTTAGAATTTTGGGGGAATTTAAAGTGCTGAATTTCCCAGAGCAGAATATCACTTTTCTGTCTGTCAAGACATGAATTATAATAACTGTTACTACTGGACTACTGTTTAACAATAGACCACCTTTATATACATCTACAAAACCCACGACAAGAGTATTTATCTCACAAAACAATGATATGTGGCCGTAATAGATGATTCTATGTTTCAACTTGACAACAAAAACAAAACATAAATCAGCATTCCAGAATGGACCATTTGATTTCCTGTCAGTCATATTAGTCAAACACTGCAACTGGAAATCAACTGCAGTTTTAGCTGTTTCCTAGCAACACAAACATAGCAACACAAACATTCCACTGAAACCATCTATGACAGAGTATGTCAATTGTTCTGTTGGCGTATAATCACTCTTGAGTGAAGTTATATCATAAGGCACATGTGATTAATTTAATTAGAGTACAAAATCAAGGCTATAAGAAATAAAATAATAAATACCGTACCGGTGAACACAAGCGTATTTAGTAAAAATACAGCTGTTAATCCCCATACACTGATATCTCAGTGTGTTTTTAGTAGCCTATTTTGCCCTGCACTTCCCTGCCCCTCCTGTAGAGGGCAGTGGCG
>NW_028174336.1:0-27214 GCF_963971535.1 Notolepis coatsorum | reverse complement strand
TCTCTCTCTCTCTCTCTCTCTCTCTCTCTCTCTGTACTTGTACACACACTTGTATGCTACTTACAAATATTGGTCTGTCTGTATCTTAATAAAACGCTAACACAAGCAGACTTGAGCCAAGTAACTATTTCTGATTGCTACCAGCCGTTAACTAGATAGTACCCATTACATATTCATTGCAGACGTCTTGGCAGGCAAACAAAACAGTTGACTGTAATCAAACATGAGGTGATCATTTTGTGGCCATCAACTGTGGCCAATGGGCTGTGTTGATGACATGCGGAGCTAATGATGCTAATGATGGAGCATCGCCGTCGTCGGTTGTGTGATAGTAAAGGTCTAACCTTCTGTATTGTCACAGTGAACGGGTTAACCGGCTGTCGTGTGTGGCAGTGAAAGGGTTAACGTGGTGGCGGCGTTGTCGCTTCGACGACGGCACGGGCGACGATGCTGTTGGAGGATCCACCGGCTGCCGGGAAGTACGCTGCGCTAAGAGCATTCCTTCTAAAGCGGTGTGAGCTGTCGGAACTGGAGAAAAGCCGACCGCCTGCTGTCCCGCAACGGCCTCGGCAACGGCAAACCGTCGGAGTTGATGGAAAAGATGCTGGCTGGCGGCTGAGTGGTGCAGTGGGCAAGGCGCTCTCCACTAACGCAGGAGATGCTGGTATCGAGCCCAGCTCTCGGCGTTGCTACCGGCTTGGCCGGCCGTCATACTAACACAATTGTTAGTGTTAGAGGGTGGAAAGCCGGTGGGTGGGGATTGGACTTTGTGGCGCGACTCCTACATGTCGGTTGGGTGACGCCTGTTCAATCAGCAGAAACAGGAAGTATCGGGGGCAGCGTGAGCCTCCCACGTGTTACTCTTCGCCACTGAGAGACCGCACTGTCTGGTGAAAAGATGCAACAGGCTGCCTCCTCGTGTACCGGAGGGGACACGTGATGCAAGGCTTCTATCCTCACTACAGCCGACCAGTGGGAGGCATAGTCTAGCAACGTTCAAGACAGGGGAGGGAAGAATTGGAAAATACGAAATTGGGATGGGAGAAAAAATAGAAAAATAAGGAGAAAAAGTGGATAAAAAAAGAAAGAAAAAGATGCTGGCTGTGCTGGGATCAGCTGATCCCTCCTTTCTATTTACTCACGTCGTCCTGCGACAGCTTCCAGCACCTGTGTGCGCACAGCACTGGTCGGTTCCCTCCTCTCCGCCACCGAGGACTATCTGCAGCGGCGGACAGAGTTTTCTTTTCCAACAGGCAGCAGTTTGGCCATGCGCTGCTGCCCCACCAGGGCACCTTAAAGACGGAAGCTAGAGAAACGGACTCTATTGATGTTTGTAATTGTTTTAATTAAACTAGGATTACATGGCTTCCGTAATTTGTGGAACCAAATAAAGTATTCAAATGTGTGTGTGTGCGTGTGTGCATGTGTGAGTGTGCGTGTGCGTGTGTGTGTGTGCGTGTGTGTGTGTGTGTGTGTGTGTGTGTGTGTGTGTGTGTGTGTGTGTGTGTGTGTGTGTGTGTACTGTATGAAACTGCTGCCCTGCCATCTTTCTTGACCAGGTCTCTCTTAGAAAAGGTGGTTCTGAGATTTTTTTTTATAAAATAAAACATACATTGTAGCTATTATTCCTTACACTCATTACTCTCTTTTTTTTTGGATCCACTTTTCTCCCATTTTTCTATATTTTTCTCCCATCCCAATTTCGTATCATCCAATTCAACCCTCCCCTGTCACGAATGCTGTTTCTTGCCTCCCACAAGCCGGCTGCAATGTGGACTAAGTCATACATAGCACAAGTCCCCTCCGGTACTTGAGGTAACAGCAGTCGCATCTTTTCACCTGCGCAGCTCAATCTCTCAGTGTCGAGGAGTAACGCGTGGGAGGCTCACGCTGCCCCCGACACTTCCTGATTCTACTGCGCAGGCGCACCAACCGACTTGTAGGAGTCGCTTGTTCACAACGCCCGATCCCCACCCTTCAGTTTCCCTCCCCGTAATACGGCCAATGTGTATTACTGCGGACGACCAGCTAAACTGAAAACAATGTGGAGAGCTGGATTCGAACACGCGAATCCTAGCGTCTCCACACTGGTGGCGAGTGCCTTGCCCACTACACCACCTAGCCGCCCTACACTCATTACTCTCATAATTGTATTAGGGTGATCTATTTCGGTTCACCTGTCACCTGTCAGAGAGCCAAGGGAAGTGGTTGTGTGCTGTCTCTGGCACAGCCATTAGTCTTACAGCCACCATACTGGTTAATGGGGTGGGAGGGTCATCGCCCACATTGTAGCTTGAACCTGTTCTCAGTTTAGCCCTTTCACTACCACACTACATAATGTTAACCCTTTCACTACCACACTACAGACGGTTTTCTGTAGTGTGGTAGTGAAAGGGTTAACCTTCTGTTCCAGCAAAGTAGGCTTCTATTATTCTAATGCCATGTTTTATTAGGTATTATAGTAGTAAGTCCTACTGTAGAACATGACATATTAGCATGTATGTCAATACTGAACGACTGTGTGATTGGCTCTTGATATGGCTCTACAGACATCCGTGGAATAAAATAATTATAATGATAATAAATACGACAATATTTGTATCATTAACAATCATGTTTTACATATATAGTCATGACTCAACGAACCATGTCCGAAATTAAATAAATAAAAACTAACCCAGATCGCTGCGGATATAGCTATAGTGGAATAGATTATTAATATTCCATATACCGTCTTGTTCTTATGATATTATTTATTGTTGGTTTTATTTATTTATTACATTGCTTGTGCACATCTAAGAGCCAGTGTAGAAACGGCTTGATTGTATATTAGTGTAGCACTTTACTGTTACATTGCACTCTGGTTGGATGTTGTATAGTACTTGTGCTGTAAAATGGCAATACATTAATCTAATCTAATCTCATTTTGGGAGTTGCAAATTGCTAAGGAGCGTGCATGCATGCATGTGCAGTACACAGTATCCTCACAATGGGCCTCATTCACGAAGCGATATAAGAAGAGATGTCCTCTTATTTTGTTCTTGACCCTTTCACTGCCACACGACAAAGGCTTAACCCTTTCACTACCACACTACAGAAGGTAACCCTTTACTATCACACTACAGACGGTTAACCACAGACGGTCGCACTAGCTTAACTAGCATTTTTTCTTATTTTGTTCTTACCTGGGATTCAGCATTGTTTTCTTATTTCTGCTTTTCTCTCAGGCAAGACCAAATTTTAAGAGTGGTCAAGAGCACTCTTACTCAGATAAGAAACTCTTATCCAGATAAAAAAAAAAATTAAAAGCCTACCATTGGTCAATTGCCCCCAAATACGACTTTAAAAACCCAGAACGTTCTGCTTCTGAAATGGATTATGTATTGCTTTTAGAACAGTTAGATGCTCTATCGAAATAATTATCGCCTTACTTGCTAGCTGCCATATCCCTTTGACATACAAACAGAAGTAGGAAAAACTTTAGCAAAGCGCTAGTCACGATTAGCATAGTGATAGGATAGCTAATATTAATGTTTGCTACTCAACATTTCAGTTCGCTCTCGGTGTCATCTGAATGCCATGCTGAAGATTGCCTGTGTTGTGTGGTTTGTGAAAGCATTTGTACAGGACAACATGTGCAGCCTAAATATTGAGTAGCAAACATTCACTGAAGACTCAACGAGCACACGACAACCTTTAGGAATAAACACAGCGAAGGGCTGTGGGGCATCTAATCAGAAGATTATTTTTACATGACATTTTGGGCGGCGCTGGTTGTATATTTTAAGATCAGATTCATTTTGGTGGTCAAAGAGAAGAAAAATAAACACATGAGCTTGACTGAGAGTTGACTAGCTGTGAAAAACAAACATGAGAGCTTGACTAAGAGTTTACTAGCTGTGAAAAACAAACACATGAGCTTGGCTGAGAGTTCACTAGCTTATGCTAAGGATCAGTGGCGTAGCGGAGGCCCCCGCAACCCCCGCGGTGCGGGGGGGCCCCGGAGCTTAGGGGGCCCCGCCCCCACTGTAGACTATCCTCTTAGATTTCGTAACACGCGCAAACAGGGGGCGCAGACAGTGGAGCCCAGTATGGTTCTGCGGGGCTGCAGCTGGATGCATCTCGCGCAGAGGGCGGGCCCCCCCCCTCCCTGCTATGATTTGCTCACCTGCGATAGGGCTAGGCTGATAACTAATGTTCATTGGCAGCGTTCAAAACACAGCGGGAAGCGCCGGTAAAAATGCCGCAAATATCCAAGCAAGCGGCGGTGCTTAGAAAAACAAGATGAGAGCGAAAGCCGAACAGGAGACGGCAAAGCTACGAAAAAGAACATCATTGTTCCAGCAGGCAGCAAAGGTAGACTGACTCTAACGTTACTGAAGAATGCATCGGCAGTAAGCTCCCCACCCAGGCCGGCCGCCGCGCCGCGTCCACCGCTATCAACACGCCGGTCCAGGCAGACAGACAGCCCAGCCAGGCCCCCAGCCACGCTACAGCCGCCGAGACCCGAGACAGGTTAGAAGAATATAACGTTTTATTTGCCATAACCAGTACGAGTAGCCTACAGGTTACATTGGAACTGGAATGTAATCCGTAAATTTTTTAGTACATGGTTTAAGTGGCCGCGATGTCCAGTGTGATGATAATAATGATGTGTGTTGTAGCGGGACGGCCAGTGACATGACATGGCACGAGATTATGGGTCATTGTAATTGCGAGGATTTACTGAAACTGCAAGTAGTGTCAGAGCCTGCATAGGCCGAGGGTGAGCTTGACATTAGGGTCGGCTGTAATGGGATGGACCTCGCGTGTAGCGCGCAACATTTTCTCACTTTATTATTGATTTAGGGGAGTGGTCTGCCCTGCGGGGGGGCCCCGACATATTGCGCAATGCCACTGAGCCCAGTGTGTCATCGAGCCATGATTTCAGACCTGCCCAAAAAATGCTGAACACAAAAGTGTTGTAAAACCACAATTCAGTAATTCAGTCTTTTCACATGTTTTCAGCAACTATTTTCTAACGTGTCTAACGTATGTATAATGTGTTTAGAAAGAAATCTCTGAATTTGCTTTACCCAGACTACTCTAATAACTGAGAAAAGAATGCCTGTGTGCTCAGCTCTTGAGTTTGTGCAGGGACAGACAGACCAGCCCACCACGACCAGCTCCACTCCACCCCCTTGACGTACATACAAACACACACCACTCAACACCATCACTTATAAGCATAATGGATGGATACTCTATGCCAGTGTATTATTATAATTATTTAAATGTTTCAATTGTTTTTAATTGGTTAATTGTTTTTATTACTCTTTTTGTTGTTGCACGTGTATATTGTGTGATGTATTTTCTTGACAATGAGAGCTTGCTCTCAATAAATCATCAAGATTAAATACAAATGTAATGAATTAATTAGAATGTGCAGCATTCTCACACAAAGAGCTTCAATTATTTTTGTTTCACAGTTTGTTCAGCAGTGCAGTGCTGGTGACAGTTTGTTCAGCAGTACTGGTAACTGTTTCAGACTGCATTATAAACTGTAGCTTCAGCCTGTTTCAGACTGCATTATAAGATGTAGCTTCAGCCTGTGTCAGACTGCATTATAAACTGTAGCTTCAGCCTGGGCGGCTACGTGGCGTAGTGGGCAAGGCGCTCGCCACGAAATCTGGAGACGCTGGGCTTGCCTGTTCGAGCCCAGCGCTCCACATTTGCTTTCAGTTTAGCTGGTCGTTCATACTAATACACATTGGCCGTATTAGGGGGTGGGAAACTGATGGGTGGGGATCGGGTGTTGTGGACAGCGACTCCTACAGGTCGGTTGGTGCGCCTGCGCAGTAGAATCAGGAAGTGTCGGGGGCAGCGTGAGCCTCCCACGCGTTACTCCTCGCCACTGAGAGATCGAGCTGCGCAGGTGAAAAGATGCGACTGCTGTTACCTCAAGTACCGGAGGGGACTTGTGCTATGTATGACTTAGTCCACATTGCAGCCGGCTTGTGGGAGGCAAGAAACAGCGTTCGTGACAGGGGAGGGTTGAATTGGATGTTACGAAATTGGGATGGGAGAAAAATATAGAAAATGGGAGAAAAAGTGGACCAAAAAAAAAACTGTAGCTTCAGCCTGTTTCAGACTGCATTATAAACTGTAGCTTCAGCCTGTTTCAGACTGCATTATAAACTGTAGCTTCAGCCTGTTTCAGACTGCATTATAAACTGTAGCTTCAGCCTGTTTCAGACTGCATTATAAACTGTAGCTTCAGCCTGTTTCAGACTGCATTATAAACTGTAGCTTCAGCCTGTTTCAGACTGCATTATAAGCTGTAGCTTCAGCCTGTGTCAGACTGCAGAAACCTCAATTTGTGTGATTGTGTTGTTTTTCAATTGAGGTACTTGAGTATCTACCTCCTTTTTATATACATAGGTATGCATATGGATGTACGTATATATATATATTATATATATTTGTATATTTTCATACACACATTCCATTGAATGCATTTCATTTAATTTCATGGGAGTCACAATCCAGAGGCAGGTTGTGGACATGTTGTTTGAGAGCAGACGTCTTGGTACTAGGTAAATACTTTAAAGCCCAGCTGTGAAATGCTCTGCACCAGTTGTTGACATTTCATCATCTTGGTTAGAAAGGCTTCCTCTAGTCCAAAGTATAACCAACCTCTAGAATGAACACCTCCCTAAGGTTTACCCACATCCGGGGTGTCTGAGTCATCACCACACCAATTAAACGTGTCCGGCTGGCGGCTTCACAGTAGAGTGTTTATGAAGCACTTTATAATAAGAGAGAGAAATGAGACGTTCCAGCTGCCTCTCTGCTCTGTCTAGTTCAGCACCCTGGACAGCGCTAACCGGCAGCCCTGCTGTGTACTGAAACAGAGATGAAACGGAGGGCGAGAACCCTGTCTCTGTTGGCACACGGGAGACAGGGATCAAGCAGGTTACCTTGGGCAGTTTGGCCCACTCTGGAAATTCTTTCCCCCCAGATATTATGACTGGAGAGATTTGAATGTATATATAAAAAAAAACGGTAATTACCTGATAACCAGAAACCCTGACGCCCACTATGTGGTTCATATACAAGTTAATTTCATACGAACCCGACCTGATTCAAGCCCCCGGGGATGTAGAGAACTATAGCCCGGTAGCTCTAATACATACAGAACACACAACCCTGCTGCACACACACAGCAACCCAGCCACCAAACAACCCCCTGCTGCACAAACACAGCAATCCAACCACCACACAACTACATACACAAGCATGGACACAGGCACCGGTATATACATATACACACAGATATACACACACAGGCACCGGTATATACCTATACACACATACACACACACACATACATACATACATACATACATACATACATACATACATACATACATACATACATACATACATACATACATACATACATACATACATACATACATACATACATACATACATACATACATACATACATACATACATACATACATACATACATACATACATACATACATACATACATACATACATACATACATACATACATACATACATACACACACACACAGACACATAGACACACACACACACACACACACACACACACACACACACACACACCCTGCCTGCTTTAGAGTTTTACTGTTAAGAGCAAAATGTCAGACTGGAGTGACTCTTGACTCTTCAGACCCGACATCCTCTGGCCACACACACTCACTCACTCACTCACTCTCTCTCTATCTCTCTCTATCTCCCTCCCTCTCTCTGTCTCTCTCTCCATCTCTCTCTCTCTCTGGAGAGGTAGGTGTGGGTCTGAATTAGGGGGTAAGTAATTAAAGGCTTCTCATGCCTGTCTAGTTTGTAAAAGCTGTATAACTGATTACAGTTTTTCTCAATTTATTTGGTGCATTTCTCTGATCAGAATTTAAATGCTCATAACTGTTAGTTCAACCTCCTCGACATTTAGTCATGTGTGCATATCATAGTAGCAGTTTCTCATTCCTTCCAACACATTGCAAATGCTTTTGGACATCAATTGCTTTCATACAATTCTCTGCTGTTTTATAACATAATTTGCTTATGTCATGTCAATCAAAATTAACTATACTTATGAATGCTGAATAGTCATTCCTTATCAAACTAATAGTCCTCATTTCATTGCTTGAGTCATTACATACAAAAATGTTGAACTAGTTGTCAAAATCTGTCAAGCTAATTTTATACATTTCTTTATAATTCTTTCCTGAAAATGTCTCCCAAATTTTACAATTTATCTTGGGTGAACCTCAGCTTTCACTGATGAGGAAGAGTGTGTGAAGCATTAGTTGTAACCAACGATAAGCCACTTCTCCACAGTCACTCAGAGCTGAATCCCATGAACCTGTGGTAGTTTGGAGTTTAGGAGAGGTGTAGGATTCAATCGCAGGACAGTGTGTAGGGTAAGAGAGACGAGGCAACGAGTCGACGTTCCAATAATAAGCTTTTACTGAGCAAGACACGAGGATATAAGTCACAGGGGAAAATAACAAAAGCACGGAAAGGTGCTGGTTACTGGAGAGCACGGAAGGGTACTCAGGGGAACGGCAAACAGTAAACACGTAAACAGGGATCTCAAACAATGATGCGACACTGGAAGACAGGGACGGGGAGAATATATACTAAACAGTGATTGCTAAACAGGAACAGCTGGGGAACAGAGGATAAGAATACAAGGGAGACTAGACACTAAACTAACAGGCAGGAACAAACATTGTAACATAACAACAATGGGGAAACAGGGCTAGACTAGAACATCTGAACTAAAGGGAGATACACAGGGAGCATGACAGACAACAGACTTGATAATAATATGTACGTAAAGGTCCATATGAAGGGCGGCGGCCTGTAGCACCGCTAACAGACCGCCCGGGGGCGCCAGAGGACTGTCCAGAAAGTTCAGATCATGACAGAACCCTCAGTTGACAAGCATATATGAACCGAGCAGGACATAGTGTGTACCATCTCCACAATACTGTGACACAGAAATGGAAGGTCAGCATCGTGGAAGAGGGGTGAGGATGCGGGGGAGGAAGGGGAAGGGGACAAAACAGGGGCAGAGGAAGAAGAGGCCAAGTACTACAGGGTTAAAGCAGTATATCTAATGTTTACTGTACATTACTGTAATTTTACTCTGCACCATATAGGATTGCAAGACAACCTCGCAGAGGTGGAAGAGGGCCCCTTTTTACTCCGCAACAAGAGGAAGCCATTTGTGCAATGGTTCAAATGGCTGTGCAAATAGTGTATAGTGCTGTCTGTCTGTCTTGAGCATTTTCAGGTAGTGTCACCAAGATCAGATTTTTCTGCATTGGAAAACACATACAGAGTGAACTATCATAATGAAAACATGACAAAGCCATTTGACTATCTTGTTCATAAACAATGGTGTCAGGACTTTTATTTTTGATGACACTGACACTTTCATTGACATGAATACTTGCTTTTGAAGAATTAACTATCCATTTTGAGCAAGTGACATGCTTTTGCAGGTTATCAACTAGGTTTTGCAGTTTCTACTAATTGTTTTGAGAAATGCCCTAACTGTTGTGCAAATAGTGATGTGAGAAATGCACCAAAGCGACTGAGAAAAACTGTAAGAACCACATTGGGTCGATGTGGGGAAATCATATTTAGCATTTTGAACGCTACCCCAAGGAGAGACAGAGATACCAGTGAAATGCATTTTGAACCCAAGGAGAGACAGAGGTACCAGTGAAATGCATTTTGAACCCAAGGAGAGACAGAGGTACCAGTGAAATGCATTTTGAACACCAAGGAGAGACAGAGGTACCAGTAAAATGCATTTTGAACGCTGTCCCAAAGAGAGACTAACAGTGCTGCTACATGTAGTTGTCTGCAACCAATTTAATTACTGTAGCTAAGCCTGTCGCTTTAAAATAATGTTTTTATAACGTGGCCAACGTGCTCTGAAATAAGTTAGGGAACATTAACGGGAGACAAGACAACAGCACAGCGGGAGAGAGGATTAAAAGAGAGAGACACTGACGAAGGAAATAATAATTTCTTTGCCTGTCTAGTGTCTACATTCGAAAGCCATCGTAGCAATGGAAATCACGTTCTCTGTTTGAATTGACAGCCTGTTGAGTTCAACAAAGTTTAGTAATCATCAGTCTCACTGTAGAGCTCCTGAGAGTGAAGATGTCTGTGCTGTTAACGTTCGTCATGAATAATAAATAATAGCAGGTATCTACTGAAGGAAAGATACGTTTCACCGTTAACTGCATTCACTTGGATTCTGTCAATATACTGTAACTAAATACATTGTATTGTGTCGCCGATGGCTCTTGTTGTCGCTTGTGTTTAGGCTCGTCTCTGTGTGTAATACCTACGCATGGCAGGGCTGGAGCTCTCCTCTTCTGACCGTGCAGACAGCTTGGCAGGGCGCTCCTCTTATGAACGTGCAGACAGCTTGGCAGGGCTCTCCTCTTCTGAACGTGCAGACAGCTTGGCAGGGCTCTCCTCTTCTGAACGTGCAGACAGCTTGGCAGGGCTCTCCTCTTCTGAACGTGCAGACAGCTTGGCAGGGCTCTCCTCTTATGAACGTGCAGACAGCTTGGCAGGGCGCTCCTCTTCTGACCGTGCAGACAGCTTGGCAGGGCGCTCCTCTTCTGGACGTGCAGACAGCTTGGCAGGGCGCTCCTCTTCTGAACGTGCAGACAGCTTGGCAGGGCTCTCCTCTTATGAACGTGCAGACAGCTTGGCAGGGCTCTCCTCTTCTGACCGTGCAGACAGCTTGGCAGGGCGCTCCTCTTCTGGACGTGCAGACAGCTTGGCAGGGCGCTCCTCTTCTGACCGTGCAGACAGCTTGGCAGGGCTCTCCTCTTCTGACCGTGCAGACAGCTTGGCAGGGCTCTCCTCTTCTGACCGTGCAGACAGCTTGGCAGGGCTCTCCTCTTCTGACCGTGCAGACAGCTTGGCAGGGCTCTCCTCTTATGAACGTGCAGACAGCTTGGCAGGGCGCTCCTCTTATGACCGTGCAGACAGCTTGGCAGGGCGCTCCTCTTAGGAACGTGCAGACAGCTTGGCAGGGCTCTCCTCTTCTGAACGTGCAGACAGCTTGGCAGGGCTCTCCTCTTCTGACCGTGCAGACAGCTTGGCAGGGCTCTCCTCTTCTGACCGTGCAGACAGCTTGGCAGGGCTCTCCTCTTCTGAACGTGCAGACAGCTTGGCAGGGCTCTCCTCTTCTGACCGTGCAGACAGCTTGGCAGGGCTCTCCTCTTCTGAACGTGCAGACAGCTTGGCAGGGCGCTCCTCTTCTGACCGTGCAGACAGCTTGGCAGGGCTCTCCTCTTATGACCGTGCAGACAGCTTGGCAGGGCTCTCCTCTTATGAACGTGCAGACAGTTTGGCAGGGCTCTCCTCTTCTGACCGTGCAGACAGCTTGGCAGGGCTCTCCTCTTATGAACGTGCAGACAGCTTGGCAGGGCGCTCCTCTTCTGACCGTGCAGACAGCTTGGCAGGGCGCTCCTCTTCTGGACGTGCAGACAGCTTGGCAGGGTTCTCCTCTTCTGGACGTGCAGACAGCTTGGCAGAGCTCTCCTCTTATGACCGTGCAGACAGCTTGGATGACAGCTCATTAGATCAGTTCACCTAATCAGGCCACGATACCTATTATCATAATGTTAGATGAGTCACCATATTGTAATATTGCCATATTGTGATTTATTACCTTTTTCAACTGCAAATAAACGGAAAACGTTGTTAATATCTCCACTAAAATCATCTGTTTTATCAAATAAGATAACATTTTCAGTCTGTTCACCTCATTCTAGTAAAACGATAGATCTTTTATTTATTTTATATGGATTATTTGGCATCACTGTCTTGATATAATAAGCACACAAAATATCACAATATATTGCTGTATTGATTTCCCCCCACCTCATCGTAAAAAAAATTATGATTTACTGAGGGTAATTTTTATTTAGTTATGACCCAGTCATCAAATATTTGTATTGTTTATTGACAAAACACAATACAGTAATAATAAGAATGAACAACAATAATAGCCAATACTTCACAGGACAATAACAGCAGTAATAATAATAACAATAATGACACTAAATAGAAATAATAAAAAGAATGAAAACAGAATATAAAATTAAATAAGTTGCCACAGACATTTCCAAAAGCGAGCCAGTAGGCATTCCCAAAACATGTGCATATAAGTGCCAGTGGCCCTCAGAGCGCACATTTTGCTAGGTGTGAGATACGTCCTATGAATATAATGTATTTGCTGGTGATTAGGGTTACACAAAGCCAATGTGACATTAGTCCAGATATCATCCCAGTCAAACTTAGGGTCTAATTCTGGGATGTCCTCTCGCCAAACTATATATAATTATAGGTTTTTATATGTGGATTTGATTAAGAGTGTATAGAAATCTGAAACAAAACCCCTTGAGGTTGTTCTGTCTCTGATGAGCTTAAAAAGGGTGTTGATGTAGTGTTTGAGCCCACGGAACCCCATGTGCCTTGAGCGCCGCCCTTAGCTCTAAGTAGAAGTAAAAGGATCACATCATTATTGTTAAGCTACCTCCTTATATCACATCATTATTGTTAAGCTACCTCCTTATATCACATCATTATTGTTAAGCTACCTCCTTATTGTTATGTAGTACGTCCGTAGTATTTTGTATGTAGGTAGGTGTAGTAATAAGACTCAGGAAGCAGGTTACTCTTTTAGCCTTTTAGTCAAGCAGGTTAGCATGGTAGGTTACAGCAGGGTACATTCTGTCCTATTCTCCTTCTGCGTGTGCACTTCTTCTGCACACTTCAGCTGTAGGCATAACAGGGCATTGTATCAACTAGGCCCCATAGTGGAGACTCTTGGGAAGTACATCTTCAACATGCATTACAGAACACAACACTTATATCATCATTATTGTTAAGCTACCTCCTTATACTACATCATTATTGTTAATATACCTCCTTATACTACATCATTATTGTTAATATACCCCCTTATACTACATCATTATTGGTAAGATAACTCCTTATATCACATCATTATTGTTAAGCTACCTCCTTATATCACATCATTATTGTTAAGATACCTCCTTACATCATCATTATTGGACTGGAATGTTGGAGCCCGTTCTAGTGGCTGGTCCTTGAGGTCCCCTGAGTTTGCTCTGAACAGGGTAAATCTGCATTTTGCTGTGATGCCCTCTAGCTCATGGAATGAACTCCAACAGTCAGATTGAGATTCTCCCCTCTGTTGCAGCATTTAAGAACTTGATCACTAATCATTGTCGAGTTGTATGTGTTTTAATTTATTTGTTATCCTTGCTTTTGTCTACCCTCGTCTTGTTGTCTTATTGTTGTGATTTATATGCTGTATTTATTATTGCTGTTGTATGCAAACTCAACATAACTGTAAATGAGGGAAACCGCAGTTGCCTTTTGAATATAGCTAAAGGTGCTGAATGAGTGAATGAATGGACGAAATAAAAAAATAAAAGCCCAAACTAAAACTTCCAACCAGTGTGTTGTCTCTAGGTGAGCCTGATTACCCACAGTTTGGACGCATGGCATGGCTGCTTCAGCTTTTCTTTTAGCTCCTGGTGTCAAAAACACTACCATTTAGTTTTCTGATTCTCTCCCTGGTTGGGTAGCTAACGTAGCGTCAGCTAGCTCGCTCGCTACCACAGGTGATAGAACTGGTTTTGTTTTCTTTCTCTCTCCCTGGTTGGATAGCTACAGATGCAGCACTGAAAACTGAACTGAACTGCTCCCCCAGGGAGGGGGTCGGGGGCTACTGCCCTCAGACCCCCAAGATAATTTGTATATGGGCAGTCTGACTTGGGGTACTGCCCATATATTAGTGTTGCAATGCATGATAAGTAAACAGTGAAAAAAGCGAAGGAATCCGATGGAGCTGGGGCGTTTAGGACGAATAAAAATGTAAGATGAAAAAGTCTCCCCAGTGGGAGGCAGTGGAGGTGTGAAATCTGGCCCGGTCCAGAACAATAGGAGTCACAAAATCAGTTTGGAGTGGAGTGGTGGAGCAGCAGCAGAGGAGCAGCAGAGGTTCGATTTTTCAGTGCTGGATCTGTAACGTAGCGTCAGCTAGCTTGCTCGCTATCACAGGTGATAGAACTGGTTTTGTGCGATGCAACCAAGCAACAGTGAATGTTTACAGCTCTTACGTGACACACATTGGACCTCATGATCGAATAGACTTTTCTCATGACTCAACGAGGCATCGTGATGTCCGAACATTTATAAATATATAACAACTAAACCCAATTGCGTGGATATATAGCTATAGTGGAATAGACTGTATTCATATTCCATATACCATCTTGGTGCACACTCCTGGCCCCCTGCACTCAGCGCACACATACACACACACGTACTGTACATGTGTGTAATGAATCGTTCCAGCAACAGTACACTTCTATTATTATAATTTTTTTTTTATTGGTCTTTTTCCCCCTCCATTTTCCTCCGATTTTTCTCCCATCCTAATGTTAGTCGTATGCCAATTCCCAGTCCCTTCCTGGTCGCTGCGCACTTACCCCCCACAGTCAGATCATCTGGGAGAGTGGAGGCTACCACGTGCTTCCTCCGACACACGTCCAGCCAATCACCGCTTCTTTTCACCTGGCAGCGCGGATTCTCATCGAGAGGGCGTAGCGTGTGGGAGGACCACACTATCCCCCTCGAGTCCTATCCGCGCTTAGCAGGCGCCCCGACCGAACTGTAGGAGTCGCTGTTTACAACGACCCGGACCCACCCCGCCAGCTTCTCCCACCCTCTAATACAGCCAATTGTATTAGTGCAGACGGCCAGCCAAGCTGGTGACAACCCCGGAGCTACACTTCTATTATTCTAATGACTTTTTTATTATGAGATTGTGGATATGCTCTGCCCCCCTGGTTCATGACCATACTCACCAACCAAGAGACCAAGCGCTCAGTCGTTCCGTATTGACACTAAATAAGATGTCAGATCTAACCCCTCAGTGATCTAACCCCTCTCTCCTCTCTCTCCAGGTGAGCCTAATGCACAACGGCTGGCCGGTGATCTCGGCGTTCGCGGGCGACCAGGATGTGACGCGCGAGGCGGCCAGCAACGGGGTCCTGATCCAGATGGAGAAGGGGGACCGGGCCTACCTGAAGCTGGAGCGGGGGAACCTGATGGGAGGGTGGAAGTACTCCACCTTCTCCGGCTTCCTGGTGTTCCCCATGTAGAGGACGAGGGGGAGGACGAGGAGGACGCGGAGGACGAGGAGGACGAGGTGTTCCCCATGTAGAGGAGCGAGGAGGATGAGGAGGATGCGGAGAAGAGGAAGACAATGAAGAGGAGAGGAGTGTGAAGATGAGAACAACAACAACAACAAAGGACTTCTGGGGAGAGGAAGATGAAAGAGAGGATGATGGGAGAGGAGGGGGAGAACGAGGACAAAGAGGAGGATGGGAGGAGGAGGAAGACTGATGATGATGATGATGATGATGATGATGATGATGATGATGATGATGATGATGATGATGATGATGGACATCTGGAGGAGGGGGGGTGGAGAAAGGAAGAGAAGCATGAATGAGAGATGATAGATATTTAAGATTGTCAGGTAGAATGAATGAGAGATGATAGATATTTAAGATGGTCAGGTAGAATGAATGAGTACAAATGAGATTATGAGAAGGGAATGAGTAAAAAGACAGATGTGTTGCTTGTCTCCTCTTTTAATCCATCCATCTATTTATTCATCCTTCCTTCCTTCCTTCCTTCCTTCCTTCCTTCCTTCCTTCCTTCCTTCCTTCCTTCCTTCCTTCCTTCCTTCCTTCCTTCCTTCCTTCCTTCCTTCCTTCCTTCCTTTCCTCCTTTCTTCCTCACCTCCATGGTTTGACTGCAGCTTTGGATCTCTTTTTATTCTCCGCAAGAAAGAAGTGAGGGATGATTTAAGTGAGGAATGATTTAAACATTCTAGAGTGTTTTAAAGGCCAGGAGTTTCCTGTCCTCCATCCATCAATCCATCCATCCATCCATCTCTCTGGACATCAGAAGAATGTTTCTCTTAATGACCTAGTGTGTCAAAGAGCTGCATCCTATATCTCCCACGTTGTCGCTGGTTAACCTCCATCCTCTGTGCCACCGTGTTTGCACATATATTGTTGTGTACTTTTTGTGTGTTTTCTCAGAACTGAAACGGAGGTTACTTTGTGAAGCCTTGATTTTATATCAGCCTTTCACAGTCAGTCTCAGAATCCCTCGTAGAAATCACGCTGAAAGTTTGACTAAAGCCAGTCTACTTAACTGAGCAAACTTTGATCGCTCCCTCATCACAACTCCGACACTACGCAGTAGTCGGTAATTTCCCCCGCCACTGAAGGTGATGTAAGGCAGACAGGTTTTTCTGGATTTGTCCTGGATGGCTCACATATTGCCCAGAGTGCAGAAGAGTCTCGACATGGGTGAGCCTGATCCTCGATATCGAGACGCCAACAACAGCAGCCCTGATACAATTATTCTCACAGACAAGGCATGTCCATGTTCAGGTCCATGTTCAGGTCCATGTTCAGGTCCATGTTCAGGTCCATGTTCAGGCCCAGGTCCACGTTCAGGTGCAGGTCCATGTTCAGGTCCATGTTCAGGTCCATGTTCAGGTCCATGTTCAGGTCCATGTTCAGGTCCAGGGGCTTGTTGTGAACACCTGGGCCCAGTAGTTCAAAACGTTTAATCCCTATCTGATCCGATTTTGAAATCCCATTTCTTGTGATCCAGGATCAGACAACTCTGACAGATATTTTGCCGGTATTTCAAAGCAATTCAGGATAGGATCACCCTGATCCAGATTCAGACTTTTTAAGATGACTAGATCCTGAATATCGAACTGATCCCAATCCTGTGTTGTTGAAGATTTGATCCAGATTAAAGCTTGGGTTTGATTTCCTGATCTGATTGGATATCAAAGTGATCCTAATCCTGATTTTTGGATTTGAACTACCCAAAATCCAAATCTGATCCGATCAGATAGGGATTCAAAGTTTTTAACTACTGGGCCCAGGTGAACATGGCTAGTGGCTGAGCAGTGGCAGGGGTATCCGGCCCAGTGCTGTCGTTTACGATAGAAAAAGCCCATGAACTGGAATTCATGCAATTTATTTGAGTCATTTTGAGACTCTGCGGTTTGGGCTAAAATATTTAGTCTTAGTACATATCAGGTCGTGTTTGATTTCGTTGTCCTTACATCGAATGACTTAGACACTGTTCTGTAGCTCTTTGAATGTGTCGAATCCACAGCGCAACTATAAAGAAAAACGTCAACGTGAGTTAAACTTTCAAGTCAGTGTCGTAAAAACGGGTGGAAACCTGTATTCACAGACATTCGGAGAGACCTCCTAGCTTAGACTAAATAAATCCGAGAAAGGAGTTTGAGCTTAGAGTGACAATGTGTCATTTCCCTAGTAATTCGGTTCTGGAGCGTATACACAGACCAAACTGAGACCTTGGCACTTCAACACACTTTCGCCAATATAACCTCAAATGGTCTGGTGTGACCAGCTTGGTCAGCCTTGATACCAGACCTCTTCCTGGATGAAACGAGACGTGATAGTATCTTTAGCAGCAACCAAGAAACCAATCATTCATTTCACCACTAGGACCAACCATATTTCCTGTAAATGCTGACACATATATATGGACATTCGTTAGTTTCTAGATCCATCAGTCACTATCTCTGCACCCCAGCACTACACCCCTCTATCTTCTCATCTTCACTCATTCTCTCTCTCCATTTCATCAAGCCCTATGAAGTGAGCAGGGTGTAGTGGTACATAATACAGCTGTGATATGAAGCTAGCAGAGTGTAGTGGTACATATGCAGCTGTGATATGAAGCTAGCAGAGTGTAGTGGTACATATACAGCTGTGATATGAAGCTAGCAGAGTGTAGTGGTACATATACAGCTGTGATATGAAGCTAGCCAAGTGTAGTGGTACATATGCAGCTGTGATATGAAGCTAGCAGAGTGTAGTGGTACATATGCAGCTGTGATATGAAGCTAGCAGAGTGTAGTGGTACATAATACAGCTGTGATATGAAGCGAGCAGAGTGTAGTGGTACATAATACAGCTGTGATATGAAGCTAGCAGAGTGTAGTGGTACATAATACAGCTGTGCTATGAAGCTAGCAGAGTGTAGTGGTACATATGCAGCTGTGATATGAAGCTAGCAGAGTGTAGTGGTACATATACAGCTGTGATATGAAGCTAGCAGAGTGTAGTGGTACATATACAGCTGTGATATGAAGCTAGCAGAGTGTAGTGGTACATAATACAGCTGTGATATGAAGCTAGCAGAGTGTAGTGGTACATAATACAGCTGTGATATGAAGCTAGCAAACCATAGTGGTACATATACAGCTGTGATATGAAGCTAGCAAACCATAGTGGTACATATACAGCTGTGATATGAAGCAAATCTATCTACCGCTCAATCCATCCAACGATCAGAGGTTTTCTCACAGCTTTATTTTTTACCCATCTGTCTATGAATCCATCCATCCATCCTCATCATCCCTCTCTCTCTCTCCCGAACCCGCTATTCATGTCTATCTGCGGCTCTACTTGTTTACCTCTCTACATACTCTTCCTCCTCCTCCTCCTCCTCCTCCTCCTCCTCCTCCTCATCCTCCCCTCCCGTCTGTCTATCTGCTGCTCTACTTGTTTACCTCTCTGCATACTCCTCCTCCTCCTCCTCCTCCTCCTCCTCCTCCTCCTCCTCCTCCCCTCCTGTCTGTCTGTCTATCTGCTGCTCTACCTGTTTACCTCTAAGCATACTCCTCCTCTTCCTCCTCTTCCTCCTCATCCCCCCCTCCCCTCCTGTCTGTCTATCTGCTGCTCTACTTGTTTACCTCTCTGCATACTCCTCCTCCTCCTCCTCCCCTCCTGTCTGTCTGTCTATCTGCTGCTCTACCTGTTTACCTCTAAGCATACTCCTCCTCCTCTTCCTCCTCTTCCTCCTCATCCTCCCCTCCTGTCTGTCTGTCTATCTGCTGCTCTACCTGTTTACCTCTATCCTTCTTTCCCTGCTTTTTCTCTTCAATGTCGGACGTTTGACACTGGAAACCACAGACTCTCTCTCTCTCTCTCTCTCTCTCTCTCTCTCTCTCTCTCTCTCTCTCTCTCTCTCTCTCTCTCTCTCGCTGTATAACTGGATATATACATATAAATAAATATATCGAAATCTGAACGACAATTTCTATTCTACCATAATATTGTGATAATTTAACCCTTCAGGCGAAGAACCACATAAGTCTGCTTTAAGCTTTTCAGATTATTATTTGTTTAATACATTTTATTTGTTTTCTAAATCGAATGTAAAGGCTGTAAATGGACTATGGACTGTTATGTGCGTCCATAGTTAAAGGAACACCGAGGTCACATACGTGGAAGTGAGTGATTTGGACTGAAACGTTTCAGAACAGACGGTCCATGCGGTTCTTCATCTGACGGCTTCGGATAACGACGACGATGCTGACTTGCTATCTGAATCTGGTTGATGAATCTATATATATGTATTTCCGTATTTCAATGTTAATATAAAAAGAAAATATTATTAAGAGAAACCTATAGTGATTGTGTGTTGGACAATGAGGCTGCCGCTCTGCTCTGCTTCGGATCCCGAAGACGAAGGACCGGGTTAGTCCTGTTTTAAGGTTTTGGAGATGACAAGAAAGGTTTTCGGAAAGATCTCATCTGAGGACACAGTTAACGTTTTTCTAATGTTCACCGTTAAAGACAGTATATGATTGATTGATTTTAGTAGAGTTTACGTCAAGTCTTCACAAAGGGCTTCACAGGACAACGTTACAATGGTACAAATGATGCACTGTTGAAGGAGAACGCCACCCGTTTTGAGAATTCACGTGATATGTTCTTCCTGTGCCCCAGGACAGTTCAGTCAGTATGTTCTTCCTGTGTACCAGGACAGTTCAGTCAGTATGTTCTTCCTGTGACCCAGGACAGTTCAGTCAGTATGTTCTTCCTGTGCCCCAGGACAGTTCAGTCAGTATGTTCTTCCTGTGCCCCAGGACAGTTCAGTCAGTATGTTCTTCCTGTGCCCCAGGACAGTTCAGTCAGTATGTTCTTTCTGTGCCCCAGGACAGTTCAGTCAGTATGTTCTTCCTGTGTCCCAAGACAGTTCAGTCAGTATGTTCTCCCTGTGCCCCAGGACAGTTCAGTCAGTATGTTCTTCCTGTGCCCCAGGACAGTTCAGTCAGTATGTTCTTCCTGTGCCCCAGGGCAGTTCAGTCAGTATGTTCTTCCTGTGCCCCAGGCCAGTTCAGTCAGTATGTTCTTCCTGTGTCCCAGGACAGTTCAGTCAGTATGTTCTTCCTGTGCCCCAGGACAGTTCAGTCAGTATGTTCTTCCTGTGGCCCAGGACAGTTCAGTCAGTATGTTCTTCCTGTGCCCCAGGACAGTTCAGTCAGTATGTTCTTCTTGTGCCCCAGGACAGTTCAGTCAGTATGTTCTCCCTGTGCCCTGAGCACAGGGAGAACATACTGACTGAACTGTCCTGGGGCACAGGAAGAACATACTGACTGAACTGTCCTGGGACACAGGAACAACACAGTGAATTATTAAAACAGGTGGCGTTCTCCTTTATGTTCTTGAGATGGATGATGTGTACCTTGGGTCCATGTAGAACGTTAGCTGCGCTGGAATCACCTCTACATTATAAAAAAACGGGACGGGCGGTTCGGAGTGAGGTGTCAAATTGTGAGGTCGAAATAAGGTAATCCCAGCCTCCAGTTTGAGTCAATACGAGTCTGATATATTATGACCAGAGACAGAGGTGGGAGTCGTACGTACGTGTACTTGCATAATATAATATATATATACACCCTCGAGGACACTTTGACATTTACGCTCCAGATGGAAGGGGACACACAGGGACACACATGGACATCTGTAACACTAGAAGAACATGATGTTAGAAAACCTCCAAACAGACGTACGGCTCTTCGTCAGAAGGATTCCAACAATGCTTCTTGTTTTTGTTTGGGTCAAATCACGTGTGGCAAAAAAAAAAAAAAAAAAAAAAAAAACCTGAAACTACTACTAATATACCTTAAACAGGAAGAAAAAAGATGAAAAAATGCTATATAGGAATTTTATTAATGATTATTATGATTATTATTATTATTATTATCAACTTGACTGTAAGATACGTGTGAATATTTAGAAAACAAATGCTCTACTTGCTTTTTTGTTGATTTCTCAATCAATCGAATCGATTTATCTTACTACTGTTATTTTTTTATTTGCTTTGATGAAAAACCAATAAAATTGAAAATGGTACTTTTATTTTTCTTAAACCTACTTCAGGCCTGGTGTTGAGATTATTTGTGATTGGAGCTGGTGTTACCGACAACAACACACAACATGCACACACACACACAACATGCAGACCCACAGGCACAACATGCACACACAACATGCACACACACACACACAACATGCAGACACACACAACAACAACACAACATGCAGACACACACAACATGCACACACACACACACAACATGCAGACGCACACAACAACAACACAACATGCAGACGCACACACAACATGCAGACCCACAGGCACAACATGCACACACAACATTCACACACACACACACAACATGCAGACACACACAACAACAACACAACATGCAGACACACACAACATGCACACACACACACACAACATGCAGACGCACACAACAACAACACAACATGCAGACGCACACACAACATGCAGACACACAACATGCGGACACGCACACACAGACACAACATGCAGACACACAATACAGACACACAACATGCAGACACACAACATGCAGACACACAGACAACAACAACACAACATGCAGACACACAACACCACACAACATGCAGACACACAACATGCAGACACACAGACAACAACAACACCACAACATGCAGACACACAACACCACACAACATGCAGACACACAACACCACACAACATGCAGACACACACACAACACCACACAACATGCAGACACACACAACACCACACAAACTGCAGACACACAACACCACACAACATGCAGACACACACAGACACACAACACCACATAACATGCATTGCAGACACACAACACCACCCAACATGCAGACACACACACAGACACACAACATGCAGACACACAACATGCAGACAGACACAACACCACACAACATGCAGACACACACACAGACACACAACATGCAGACACACAACATGCAGACAGACACAACACCACACAACATGCAGACACAACACGCAGACACAGACACACAACATGCAGACACACAACACACAGACACACCACACAACACAGACACACACACAGACACACAACACGCAGACACACACAACATGCAGACACACACACAACACACAGACACACCACACAACATGCAGACAGACAGACACACAACACACAGACACAACATGCAGACACACAGCCCCTGGCAGAGCAGCAGGAAGTCAGCAGGAAGTCAGCAGGAGGGTAATCGGAGACCAATTTGGCCAGAGGTAGGAGTCCCTTTGTAGCAGAATACCAAGAACCGGATGTTTTGTCTGAGAAGTAGGGTGACGTGGGAGGGAGCATGTCTATGTTCCCCGGGTCCTATGTTCCCCGGGTTCTATGTTCCCCGCTTCAATTGATTGATTGATTGAACATTTTAGACCACCAGCCCTGATTCCAAACTCTAACCTTAACCAGTTCGAAAGAGGGCCTAAGCTTAACCGTTCGAAACCGTTCTGTTTCAGATCAGGACACTGCGTTCTGTTTCAGATCAGGACACTGCGTTCTGTTTCAGATCAGGACACTGCGTTCTGTTTCAGATCAGACCACTGCGTTCTGTTTCAGATCAGGACACTGCGTTCTGTTTCAGATCAGGACACTGCGTTCTGTTTCAGATCAGTACACTGCGTTCTGTTTCAGATCAGGACACTGCGTTCTGTTTCAGATCAGGACACTGGGTTCTGTTTCAGATCAGGACACTGCGTTCTGTTTCAGATCAGGACACTGGGTTCTGTTTCAGATCAGGACACTGCGTTCTGTTTCAAATCAGGACACTGCGTTCTGTTTCAGATCAGGACACTGCATTCTGTTTCAGATCAGGACACTGCGTTCTGTTTCAGATCAGACCACTGCGTTCTGTTTCAGATCAGGACACTGCGTTCTGTTTCAGATCAGACCACTGCGTTCTGTTTCAGATCAGGACACTGCGTTCTGTTTCAGATCAGACCACTGCGTTCTGTTTCAGATCAGACCACTGCGTTCTGTTTCAGATCAGGACACTGCGTTCTGTTTCAGATCAGACCACTGCGTTCTGTTTCAGATCAGGACACTGCATTCTGTTTCAGATCAGACCACTGCGTTCTGTTTCAGATCAGACCACTGCGTTCTGTTTCAGATAAGGACACTGCGTTCTGTTTCAGATCAGGACACTGCGTTCTGTTTCAGATCAGGACACTGCGTTCTGTTTCAGATCAGGACACTGCGTTCTGTTTCAGATCAGGACACTGCGTTCTGTTTCAGATCAGGACACTGTGTTCTGTTTCAGATCAGACCACTGCGTTCTGTTTCAGATCAGGACACTGCGTTCTGTTTCAGATCAAGACACTGCGTTCTGTTTCAGATCAGACCACTGCATTCTGTTTCAGATCAGACCACTGCGTTCTGTTTCAGATCAGACCACTGCGTTCTGTTTCAGATCAGACCACTGCGTTCTGTTTCAGATCAGACCACTGCGTTCTGTTTCAGATCAGACCACAGCGTTCTGTATCAGATCAGGACACTGCGTTCTGTTTCAGATCAGGACACTGCGTTCTGTTTCAGATCAGGACACTGCGTTCTGTTTCAGATCAGGACACTGCGTTCTGTTTCAGATCAGGACACTGCGTTCTGTTTCAGATCAGGACACTGCGTTCTGTTTCAGATCAGACCACTGCGTTCTGTTTCAGATCAGGACACTGCGTTCTGTTTCAGATAAGGACACTGCGTTCTGTTTCAGATCAGGACACTGCGTTCTGTTTCAGATCAGGACACTGCGTTCTGTTTCAGATCAGGACACTGCGTTCTGTTTCAGATCAGACCACTGCGTTCTGTTTCAGATCAGGACACTGCGTTCTGTTTCAGATCAGACCACTGCGTTCTGTTTCAGATCAGGACACTGCGTTCTGTTTCAGATCAGGACACTGCGTTCTGTTTCAGATCAGACCACTGCGTTCTGTTTCAGATCAGACCACTGCGTTCTGTTTCAGATCAGACCACTGCGTTCTGTTTCAGATCAGACCACTGCGTTCTGTTTCAGATCAGACCACTGCGTTCTGTTTCAGATCAGACCACTGCGTTCTGTTTCAGATCAGGACACTGCGTTCTGTTTCAGATCAGGACACTGCGTTCTGTTTCAGATCAGGACACTGCGTTCTGTTTCAGATCAGGACACTGCGTTCTGTTTCAGATCAGACCACTGCGTTCTGTTTCAGATCAGGACACTGCGTTCTGTTTCAGATCAGGACACTGCGTTCTGTTTCAGATCAGGACACTGCGTTCTGTTTCAGATCAGGACACTGCATTCTGTTTCAGATCAGGACACTGCGTTCTGTTTCAGATCAGGACACTGCGTTCTGTTTCAGATCAGGACACTGCGTTCTGTTTCAGATCAGGACACTGCGTTCTGTTTCAGATCAGGACACTGCGTTCTGTTTCAGATCAGACCACTGCGTTCTGTTTCAGATCAGACCACTGCGTTCTGTTTCAGATCAGACCACTGCGTTCTGTTTCAGATCAGACCACTGCGTTCTGTTTCAGATCAGGACACTGCGTTCTGTTTCAGATCAGGACACTGCGTTCTGTTTCAGATCAGACCACTGCGTTCTGTTTCAGATCAGGACACTGCGTTCTGTTTCAGATCAGGACACTGCGTTCTGTTTCAGATCAGACCACTGCGTTCTGTTTCAGATCAGGACACTGCGTTCTGTTTCAGATCAGGACACTGCGTTCTGTTTCAGATCAGGACACTGCGTTCTGTTTCAGATCAGGACACTGCATTCTGTTTCAGATCAGGACACTGCATTCTGTTTCAGATCAGGACACTGCGTTCTGTTTCAGATCAGGACACTGCGTTCTGTTTCAGATCAGACCACTGCGTTCTGTTTCAGATCAGGACACTGCGTTCTGTTTCAGATCAGGACACTGCGTTCTGTTTCAGATCAGGACACTGCGTTCTGTTTCAGATCAGGAGGGCCGCAGCACAAGCCGGTAGACCAGCCAGCAGAGCATTGCAGTAGTCGAGGCGTGACATGACATGACGAGTCGATTGCAGTCGCATGGCTTCTTTTGTCAGCAGGGGGCTGATCTTTCGGCGGCAGAAAGTCCTGCCGGTCGTCAAGGACCACACCTGTCGGTCGTCAAGGACCACATCTGCCGGTCGTTAAGGACCACGCCTGCCGGTCGTTAAGGACCACACCTGCCGGTCGTCAAGGACCACACCTGCCGGTCGTTAAGGACCACACCTGCCGGTCGTTAAGGACCACACCTGCCGGTCGTTAAGGACCACACCTGCCGGTCGTTAAGGACCACACCTGCCGGTCGTTAAGGACCACACCTGCCGGTCGTCAAGGACCACACCTGCCGGTCGTTAAGGACCACACCTGCCGGTCGTCAAGGACCACACCTGCCGGTCGTTAAGGACCACACCTGCCGGTCGTTAAGGACCACACCTGCCGGTCGTTAAGGACCACACCTGCCGGTCGTCAAGGACCACACCTGCCGGTCGTTAAGGACCACACCTGCCGGTCGTCAAGGACCACACCTGCCGGTCGTCAAGGACCACACCTGCCGGTCGTCAAGGACCACACCTGCCGGTCGTCAAGGACCACACCTGCCGGTCGTCAAGGACCACACCTGCCGGTCGTCAAGGACCACACCTGCCGGTCGTCAAGGACCATTTACATTTACATTTAGTAATTTAGCTGACGCTTTTATCCAAAGCGACTTACAAGTTCTGTACGACAAGTCATCAGGAAGGGCACAACTCTATCAGCTGAGTAACAATATTCATCAAAGTGTTGCGTGTTACAGTGTAGGTTAGTTTATTAGGACAAGTGCATGACAGTAAGGTTAGTTAGGGTTAGATCTTTTTTTTATAATTTTTTTTATTATTATTATTATTTCAGATAATGGTTGAAGAAGTGCGTACGGCGAAAGATTGGACGGGATCGGCTGTCCTAACTGGGGTGGGTAGTTCATTCCACCACACCTGCCGGTCGTCAAGGACCGCACCTAAGTTATCAGTTGAGGACGGAGCCGCGGCTACACTTTCTGTGGTGATTGAAATGTCAGTCAATGGGGGGGGGGGGGGGTTCAGCCGGTAAGTGAAGTAGAATCCATCAGGTTCAGTTTGAGGTGGTTGGTTGTCATCCAGGCAGAAACGTCATGGACGCCTGTCCGTAAGGGGGCAGGAGTCCAATAGAGTGCCTGTCCACGATGCTTGACAGTAGCAGTCGTTAAAAGGTAGGATGACAGCCATGCCAGCACAGAACCTACAACTTCCATCCCTGCGAGGGATGTGAGAAGGATCTGATGATTGACCGCGTCGAAGGCTGTTGACAGTTCCAGGAGAATGAGGACAGGGGAGACCTTTCGCTCTTGCTAAGCGAAGTGCCTCTGTGACCGAAATGAGGGCCGTCTCTGTGGAGTGAGCAGTCTCGAAGCCTGACTGATTAGGGTCTAGGAGGTCGTTCTGTAATAGATAATCAGTGAGCCGGTTGGAGACAGCACGTCCAAGTGATTTAGAGGGGAAGGAGAGAAGAGAGACAGGGCAATAGTTATCGGTGGGCTCAGGATCATATCTCCTTTTGGCTCAACTAAGGTTCCCCACAAGATCAACCTATCTCTCTCTCCACCCAGGAACCACCTGTGTAGCTTTCTTTCTCTCTCTCTCTCTCTCTCTCTCTCTCTCTCTCTCTCTCTCTCTCTCTCTCTCTCCCTCTCTCTCTCTCTCTCTCTCTCTCTCTCTCTCGCTCTCTGCCTCTCTCTCTATCTCCACTTGGTGTTGATTATATTTGAACTTATGCATATTCTCCCTGCTTTTGTCTCCCCCCCCTCTCTCTCCCT
>NW_028174337.1:27500-30687 GCF_963971535.1 Notolepis coatsorum | reverse complement strand
ATTATGTCTGCACTTTATGTGCTCATTTTATGCCCGTCTTTTTTCCGTTGTGAAGCACTTTGAGCTGCAGTTTCTGTATGAAAGGTGCTATACAAATAACGTTTATTATTATTATTATTATTGTTATTATTATTGTTTGTCGTTAAAAGGAACACTCCAACCTTTTGGGGAAATACACTAATTTGCCATCTTCCCCATGAGTCACGGAGTTGTTGTTGCAAGTTGTATTCTCGAAGTCAACTTCCTGTCTGTTGTTGCTAGGCAACTGCAGCGTGGGGGGAGCCTGTTCAGTCTGGTACATTGTGTACGCTTCATTTAGTGGAGAAACGGATGTTAAAGCGGCAAATTAAAGACTTTCAAGCGGAATTTTCTTCAGTCCTTCACAATGCCAAAGAGCTGCTGTGTTACGCGTTATACTAATGACAAAAACAGAAATCCAAATCGGAAGTTTTATACCATCACAGAGGAAAACGTGGCTGGTGGCTAACGTTCGGCTAACTCGCTCTGATGTTGTGGTCGTGGTAATCAGGGGGAGTTTCTTTGACTTATATCCCGCCTTAGAATCACCAGAAAGGCTTTCGAAATAGTGAAATGCCATGTTGGCCTCAATATTTTCAAAACAAATCGTATGAAAATGTTATGAAATGAACAAGAATGTGATAAAACATGTAATAAAAACGGAGCTCAATGCATGGATTTGATGGTAGAAATCCGTATGGTCCCCCTATACCAAAATGGCGGCGGTCTCGTGACATCAGAGTGTCTTCGAGAATTCCTTCACTTTTGACGGAGGTCGGTCAGCGTTACACCTGGACCTCTGTCTCTCTGCGGCTCGGTCAGCGTACACCTGGACCTCTGTCTCTCTGCGGCTCGGTCAGCGTACACCTGGACCTCTGTCTCTCTGCGGCTCGGTCAGCGTACACCTGGACCTCTGTCTCTCTGCGGCTCGGTCAGCGTACACCTGGACCTCTGTCTCTCTGCGGCTCGGTCAGCGTACACCTGGACCTCTCTCTCTGCGGCTCGGTCAGCGTACACCTGGACCTCTGTCTCTCTGCGGCTCGGTCAGCGTACACCTGGACCTCTGTCTCTCTGCGGCTCGGTCAGCGTACACCTGGACCTCTGTCTCTCTGCGGCTCGGTCAGCGTACACCTGGACCTCTGTCTCTCTGCGGCTCGGTCAGCGTACACCTGGACCTCTGTCTCTCTGCGGCTCGGTCAGCGTACACCTGGACCTCTGTCTCTCTGCGGCTCGGTCAGCGTACACCTGGACCTCTGTCTCTCTGCGGCTCGGTCAGCGTTACACCTGGACCTCTGTCTCTCTGCGGCTCGGTCAGCGTACACCTGGACCTCTGTCTCTCTGCGGCTCGGTCAGCGTACACCTGGACCTCTGTCTCTCTGTGGCTCGGTCAGCGTACACCTGGACCTCTGTCTCTCTGCGGCTCGGTCAGCGTACACCTGGACCTCTGTCTCTCTGCGGCTCGGTCAGCGTTACACCTGGACCTCTGTCTCTCTGCGGCTCGGTCAGCGTACACCTGGACCTCTGTCTCTCTGCGGCTCGGTCAGCATACACCTGGACCTCTGTCTCTCTGCGGCTCGGTCAGCGTACACCTGGACCTCTGTCTCTCTGCGGCTCGGTCAGCGTACACCTGGACCTCTGTCTCTCTGCGGCTCGGTCAGCGTACACCTGGACCTCTGTCTCTCTGCGGCTCGGTCAGCGTACACCTGGACCTCTGTCTCTCTGCGGCCCGGTCAGCGTACACCTGGACCTCTGTCTCTCTGCGGCTCGGTCAGCGTACACCTGGACCTCTGTCTCTCTGCGGCTCGGTCAGCGTTACACCTGGACCTCTGTCTCTCTGCGGCTCGGTCAGCGTACACCTGGACCTCTGTCTCTCTGCGGCTCGGTCAGCGTACACCTGGACCTCTGTCTCTCTGCGGCCCGGTCAGCGTACACCTGGACCTCTGTCTCTCTGCGGCTCGGTCAGCGTTACACCTGGACCTCTGTCTCTCTGCGGCTCGGTCAGCGTACACCTGGACCTCTGTCTCTCTGCGGCTCGGTCAGCGTTACACCTGGACCTCTGTCTCTCTGCGGCTCGGTCAGCGTACACCTGGACCTCTGTCTCTCTGCGGCTCGGTCAGCGTTACACCTGGACCTCTGTCTCTCTGCGGCTCGGTCAGCGTACACCTGGACCTCTGTCTCTCTGCGGCTCGGTCAGCGTACACCTGGACCCCTGTCTCTCTGCGGCCCGGTCAGCGTACACCTGGACCTCTGTCTCTCTGCGGCTCGGTCAGCGTACACCTGGACCTCTGTCTCTCTGCGGCTCGGTCAGCGTACACCTGGACCTCTGTCTCTCTGCGGCTCGGTCAGCGTACACCTGGACCTCTGTCTCTCTGCGGCTCGGTCAGCGTACACCTGGACCTCTGTCTCTCTGCGGCTCGGTCAGCGTACACCTGGACCTCTGTCTCTCTGCGGCTCGGTCAGCGTTACACCTGGACCTCTGTCTCTCTGCGGCTCGGTCAGCGGACACCTGGACCTCTGTCTCTCTGCGGCTCGGTCAGCGTACACCTGGACCTCTGTCTCTCTGCGGCTCGGTCAGCGTACACCTGGACCTCTGTCTCTCTGCGGCTCGGTCAGCGTTACACCTGGACCTCTGTCTCTCTGCGGCTCGGTCAGCGTTACACCTGGACCTCTGTCTCTCTGCGGCTCGGTCAGCGTTACACCTGGACCTCTGTCTCTCTGCGGCTCGGTCAGCGTTACACCTGGACCTCTGTCTCTCTGCGGCTCGGTCAGCGTTACACCTGGACCTCTGTCTCTCTGCGGCTCGGTCAGCGTACACCTGGACCTCTGTCTCTCTGCGGCTCGGTCAGCGTACACCTGGACCTCTGTCTCTCTGCGGCTCGGTCAGCGTACACCTGGACCTCTGTCTCTCTGCGGCTCGGTCAGCGTACACCTGGACCTCTGTCTCTCTGCGGCTCGGTCAGCGTACACCTGGACCTCTGTCTCTCTGCGGCTCGGTCAGCGTACACCTGGACCTCTGTCTCTCTGCGGCTCGGTCAGCGTTACACCTGGACCTCTGTCTCTCTGCGGCTCGGTCAGCGTTACACCTGGACCTCTGTCTCTCTGCGGCTCGGTCAGCTATACACCTGGACCTCTGTCTCTCTGCGGCTCGGTCAGCGTTACACCTGGACCT
>NW_028174337.1:0-22500 GCF_963971535.1 Notolepis coatsorum | reverse complement strand
GGAGGGAGGGAGGGAGGGAGGGAGAGAGAGTGATGTCACTTCAAAGGACACCAGATGAAAGGAGGACGGGAGGAGGGAGGGGGAAAGCGACAATCAAAGGTTTGTGAAGGAAGGAAGAGAATAGACAGGTGCGGGAGAGAGGCGTCGGCAGAGACAGAGAGAGAGAGTGAGAGATGCTGAGGGATGGAGAGAGTATGAAAGGGAGAGAGAGAGAGAGAGGGAGAGAGAGAGAGAGAGAGAGAGAGAGAGAGAGAGAGAGAGAGAGAGAGAGAGAGAGAGAGAGAGAGAGACAGAGGTGAATAAGTACATACCTCTCTCTAGCTAGTCCCCAGGGGGCGAGGCCACATTTGCACTGAAGCTGATAAAAGTTAATTATAAATACATGTGAAAACATTGTCGAGCTCCCAGGCAAAAACAGACATGTAGACTCCGGGCCTCACGTTGTAATGGAGGCTGAAAGCCACTTGTACATTACATTTACATTTAGTCATTTAGCTGACGCTTTTATCCAAAGCGACTTACAAGTTCTGTACGACAAGTCATCAGGAAGGGCACAACTCTATCAGCCGAGTAACCATGTTCATCAAACAGTGTTGAGTGCTACAGTGTAGGTTAGTTTATTAGGACAAGTGCATGACAGTAAGGGCAGACAGACAGACTTGTGAAACATCTTCCTTGAAGACTGGAACACTCTGGTGCTAAACAACTGATGCTGTGTACGTGTGGTTTAAATAACTAAGTCAGATAAACCCATAGAATTATGGATAAACCGCCAACAAAGACCTCTCCTATTCTAGAAATCCCAACAGGGTGTTGTTGCAGGTGTTGAAAAGAATGAATGCAGCTACCCCCCCCCCCCCCCCCTCCACGAAGCGGCACGCTTCCTACAGTAGCTCACCGTGGTAGCTTTAAAATACATTTAGAGTGGTCGTTTCGAGCTTAGCCGTCTTTTTGAAAGGGACCCTCTCTCTACCTTGTGATAGGGACCCTCTCTCTACCTTGTGATTTTCTCCGCCTGTAATCCTTTCCTTTTGTGTTTTCTCCGCAGGGAGAGTGCCGCAACTACATCAAAGTCCTACTGAGCCAGCATGGCGGCCTCTTTGTCTGCGGAACAAATGCCTTCAACCCACTGTGTGCTAACTACACTGTGAGTGTCTGTCTGTCTGTCTCTGCCCTCGATGTATACATGTTTACCAGCTGGTCTGTCTGTCTGTCTGTCTGTCTGTCTGTCTGTCTGTCTGTCTGTCTGTCTGTCTGTCTGTCTGTCTGTCTGTCTGTCTGTCTGTCTGTCTGTCTGTCTGTCTGTCTGTCTGTCTGTCTGTCTGTCTGTCTGCCTCTCTGTCTACCTGTTCATATGTCTGTCTGTCTGTCTGTCTGCCTCTCTATCTGTCTGTCTGTCTGTCTGTCTGTCTGTCTGTCTGTCTGTCTGTCTGTCTGTCTGTCTGTCTGTCTGTCTGCCTCGCTGTCTGTCTGTCTGTCTGTTTGTCTGTCTGTCTGTATGTCTGTGTCTGCCTCTCTGTCTACCTGTTCATATGTATGTCTGTCTGTCTGTCTGTCTGTCTGTCTGTCTGTCTGGTTGTCTGTCTGTCTGTCTGTCTGTCTGTCTGTCTGTCTGTCTGTCTGTCTGTCTGTCTGTCTGTCTGTCTGTCTGTCTGTCTGTCTGTCTGTCTGTCTGTCTGCCTCTCTGTCTGTCTGTCTGCCTCTCTGTCTACCTGTTCATATGTCTGTCTGTCTGTCTGTCTGTCTGTCTGTCTGTCTGTCTGTCTGTCTGTCTGTCTGTCTGTCTGTCTGCCTCTCTGTCTGCCTCTCTGTCTGCCTCTCTGTCTGCCTCTCTGTCTGCCTCTCTGTCTACCTGGTTATATGTCTGCTGCCCTGTTTGTCTGCCTGTCTGTCTGCCTCTCTGTCGACCTGCCGGCCTGCCTATCTGTCCGTCTGTCTGCCTCTCTGTCTACTTGTTTATATGTCTGCCGCTCTGTCTGTCTGTCTGTCTGTCTGTCTGTCTGCCTGTCTGTCTCTCTGCATGTCTCTCTGCCCGATGGTAACACTTGTCCTCTGATGCAGAGAGACACTCTAGAGATGGTGGGCGAGCCAGTCAGTGGGATGGCGCGATGCCCGTACGACCCGCGTCACGCCAACGTGGCTCTGTTTGCAGGTAGGTGCCCTCTTGTCACAGAGCCCAGAGGCGCGCTGGCAGGCAGTAGGCTAGACGACCCTTCACAGAGAGACACGGGTGTCCTTGTGTTTGCCTTAGCGCATGATTTATAGTCAGACCTCTCTCTGTCTGCATTGCTTGTTTGGTTTTTAATCTTCCTGACCTTCTTCGATCTCCCTTCTCTTTAATCTCTCTCTCTCTCTATCTCTCTCTCTCTATCTCTCTCTCTCTCTCTCTCTCTCTCTCTCTCTCTCTCTCTCTCTCTCTCTCTCTCTCTCCATGTCCCCAACCACTGCACTTTTACTGTCTTATTGTTGTCTCACTGTTCTGTCCTGTTTTGCACTTATTTATTTATTATTATGTTATTCCTATTTGTGAAAAAAATCATGCACTGTAATGTCGAATCACGTTCCATTTGTATATACAATATGGTGAATAAAGTAATCTGAATCTGAATCTCTCTCTCTCTCTCTCTCTCTCTCTCTCTCTCTCTCTCTCTCTCTCTCTCTCTCTCTCTCTCTCTCTCTCAGATGGCAGTCTGTTTACCGGTACGGTGACAGACTTTCTAGCCATCGACGCCGTGATCTATCGTAGCCTTGGCGACAGCCCCGCCCTCCGCACGGTCAAACACGACTCCAAGTGGTTCCGAGGTAATGCCTGTTACCTCACACACTGACCACGCCCCCTCCAGCTCTTTGGATACCTTCAATAGACCTATTGCTAAGCCACGCCCCCTTTGAAAACTCGGACAAACAAAGTCGACCGTGAATGACTGTTGACGATGGCCGCAGGTAGCCCCTTTCCTGACTGTGATGCAAGCCTTGCTTCACAGTCACAAAAGGGGCTAGGCCGCGGGAGATTTACCACAGCAGGTAATAGACCTGTTTTTTAAAGATAACACAAATATTTCATCTAGAAGCAGACAGAGAGGGTTACAATATGCAGTGGAAAAGTACGTTCATGAGATACACATTTACCTTAGACCTCCATGGTGATGCAAGCATTAGCTATATATAACGTTAGCTAGCTACTCTCAAGCATTACTTACAGTTGACTTGATTGAAGATTACAAGAACTATGACGATAATCCATGATTACTACTATTGCTGATACATTTTAGTGAAGAGGGGAGCTATATTCAAGTAGCAGCTAGTACGAGCAGTGTTCTCAAACAGTAGCCTATTTCTTTTCTCCCCTTCTCATTTCTGTTGAAACCATAGGGCACCAGGGTACTGTGCACACATCATTGGGCTCATGTACAGTTTAGACATTTCTCGTGCATAAAATGAAGACACTGCCTCCTGTACAGCAGTGGCCGACTTGGGAAGAAGGTAGCAGGCCAACCTATAACCTCTGCAGTGGTGGCAAAAGCCAAACTGAACCGCAAACGGAGACCAGTGATCCCCACCTACACTCCTAACAGGTAGTTTCAAAGCACAATAAAAACACAGATACATTTGGTAATAAAGGCAAAATGGTGCTCATTCACAGTTTATTGGAAAATTTGCACCGTCATGCAGTTTGATGTGAAAGAATAATAGCCTAGGCACAACATCCGATACATTTCTACAGTGAATAGTTAATACTATGCATAACACAGTTAACCATAACATGTATCTTTCTGCCTTTAGGAAAGAGTCAGGAATCAGTGAGGAAATATATAAGACACAGAGGAATGAGAGGCACACCTATAAGCTACATCATTAACCAGACCCCTATAGGTAGCAGTAGGTGGAAAGGACTACCCCATTGGTTGTGGCTTGAGCTATCAGGTAATGGTATTCTTGGCTGGAAGTTAGACAGCATGCTCACAACATACCAGATCTGGTTGATGTTTGTCAACCTTATGTTAGGGATCCTCTCTGACACAATTTAAAATGTCTTTATCTTTGATATAGCACGTTCAACATGTATCCTGTGTGCAGCCACTTTTTTTTGTTAGGCAGACATCTGTAGAGGGCATCTGCCTTTTTCCTCTGACGAAGGGTGGGATGTTTAATTCAAGTCCAATTTCTTGTAGGTCATTTTCAAATAAAAATCCTTTATCTACCATAAGCCCATCCCCTTCCTGCAGATAGCCATGTTTAAGCTGATTTTTCATTAGCTTAATAAAGTTGCTCTGCCTAACTATTTCTTTGTCAGACATAGATCCAGTGAAAAGAGTTGAACAAAATATTACAGAACCTCGTGGATCACATGCTATGAGGGATTTTAATGTGTTTGCAGACTTGTAGGTTGAGTAGCTTTGGAAGTTGGGGTTTGAATTTTTAACTCTGTACAGTCTAATATTGCCATCGTTGTAGGAAATTCCTCTCTGTACTTTCCTGGCATTTGTGCCATTATTATGTCTCTATGAGGCCATGCGGTTAGTTCCCCTAGAACTGTGAACATGTAGTCCACCCATGCATTGAACAAAGTACCAACACTTCGTTCATCAATCATAAATCTAAATGCCAAATCTTTTAAATCATGATTTTGTCTCAGTTTCATAAGAACAAGCAAGAGCTGCATTGTGTTAATTTGCCAATCACTTCTGCTACTGTATATGTCAATGGGACTGAAGTTTGCTGTGCTGTTTCACTGCTAGGTATACTAAACACAGTACATAGATTATTGAATTGATCATAAGTGAATCCAGTGGCATATTTGAAATAGGCTGGTACACCCACGGCTGTTCTGCAAGACCTCTGGTGTTAATCTATTTGGTACTTGATTATGTCTCAGAACAGTATTTATACTCGTCAGTGATTCGATTTGTGCTTGTTGATTTCTCAATCGTTCATCTTGCTCCTCTTGTCCACCTTCTTCCATTTGGGGGAGGCTGCTCCACAGGCCGGCAGAAGTGCTTTGAGGAAAAAAGACAGTTAGCAAACGTTAAGTTAGCTAAAAACACCAGCTAACTAGCGAGGAAGAAAAGTCAGACAGCAAATAGTTGATGTTGATAACACTGTAGCTAGCTAGCTAGGATAACACCAGCTAGCTAGCTAGCTTGCAGCTAACGTTAGCTAACTAATAGTTTGGTCTACGTTTCTAATACATGCCGTCAAATATTATGTCTTTATGAATTGACCTTACCTTTGAGCAAACATAAGTGTCCTTGGAAATGGTCTTCACATTCAGTTGTGTATGTGGTCGACAACACAACAGAATCCACCGCTTGCATTTGTCGAGTTTTCTTTTGGGCTTCGGAAAAGATACAAAATATACTCCTCCATCCAGTCTTTCAGGGTACCTGGTGTCCGAATTACAGGTACCCCACGCACAGAGTTTCACCATCAGATATTAGCTAGATAATAAAAATAGAAACTGAACTCTTCACAGTGGTTTCGGTCACAGACGTTTGGTTTGATGCGCCCCACAAATGGCTTTTCTGTTGATGTCTGAGTTTTCTGCCAGCGAGGATTTTCACTGTGATATGATTGGACAAATTCTATTTGGGGCGTGGTTTAGCAACAGGTCTATTACCTCCACACTGACCACGCCCCCTCCAGCTCTCTAGACACCTTCAATTACCTCCACACTGACCACGCCCCTCCAGCTCTCTAGACACCTTCAATTACCTCCACACTGACCACGCCCCTCCAGCTCTCTAGACACCTTCAATTACCTTTGAAATATTGAAATATTACAAATGTAAACAAAATTAAACATAGTAAATGCATTTTCATAATGTGAAATGTGTAAGGGGACTTAAAGGAGCAATATGCTGCTATAGATTTTGCGCTAAACTTATTTATTTCTTTATTTAGACAAAAGTTTTATCAAATTATTAAACATTTTATATTATTTCATGCGCCCATGTAGTACACCTAAAATTAAATACTTCCAGACACTCCTAAGTTATATGGAAAAAAAAGTGCCAGGAACCCCCTGGGGGAAGAGGGTGCAGTTTGGGGATTGAAAAACGTTCATCTGAAATAGTTTGCGTGGGGTACAGTACGTTCTGAGAGTAAAATTATAGTGTATCATTTGGTGGTTTGGGTTTCTTGATGAGAGTGATATGTTGGTCCAGACTCTGGCCCAATACATTTCAAAGTTAGTTAGTGATAAATCCTTTTTCCATATGGTGTCAATCGGACTTGGCTTGAGTGTTGATTGATTGATTGATTGATTGATTGATTGATTGATTGATTGATTGATTGAAAATTTTATTAACAGATTGCAAAATGGGTACAATACAGTACGGCTCAATACACACAACTGTTAAGGGGATGCAGACCAGAGAAAGACTTTCGTCTTGTTTACATCAGGGTCCCCCATTTTCAATTCATCATAACATTTATGACATACACGACATGCAGATATACAGTACTGTTACACTTACTGTTGCTCTAAATATGTTTTGGAGACCAAACCTTGAGTAGACTGACCTGTATAATGCTAGGTATTGGAGGCAGAGCAGCAGAGGTAATTATTCCCCCCAGGGAACTCCATAAGCACACAAGGCAGATCGAAGCTGCAAATGAAAGAAAAATGAAGTCTAAAATCTTTGGTAATATTGGATAATATGTATCCCTCTGTCAGACCAGTGGAGAAATTAAACAGGCCGCCCTCCCAAAAGTAATGCATAATTATGGAATAATGGAATATCGGGGTGGAATTTTGGATATGACCTTGGTGTGGTAGCTCACCAAGCGCCATACTGCAATGAGTTTAGTTTTTTTTTTTTGTTTACTCAGTTTATTTGATCAGGGACAGTGCATATCAATAAACAGTTATATATTTATAAGTGAATACAAATAAAAAAAACTGTAAATATGCCAACATTAGCAGGGTTGCTTGTTTTCAGTTGTAGTCCCTGCAGCTAGATGTTTAAGCCAGAAAGAAACAGAAAAATTGAATAATATAAAAACAGTTTAAAACATATTCTGTACATTCACTCACTATAAAAAATTCATATAGATATCTATATAGATTCATGCATCTATACATTTTTTTTAAAGAAATGTACAGGGACTAATCAAAGCCCATACATAAGCACCGTATAGGCAGGCACACACAGCTGTGATATAATTGGACCAAACACTGGTCTAATTGGTCTACACTGTTTAAATGGAATATTAGAGTAGATTAGGCCTTGTAGCCTATGGGGAGACACTAGATTAGGCCTTGTAGCCTATGGGGAGACACTAGATTCTCCTCTAATGGGCGCCACGCCGCAGATGAGCTTGGGTTTAACCAAGAGTGTAGAGGGCGGAGAATGAAAGCCCAGAAGTAAAATTTTATATTTGGGAGATTCTGGCCACCTGCACATTTCACATGTTGTAAGGTAGAACATTTTATATGAGGGTGTTTACCCTTCCAAATAAATTTAGACGGTATTGAGTGCAGCCTGTCTTAATACCCCACTGGAGGTGACCGAGGGATCATGGAGCTGTAGACGTTGATGCGTGACAAAACATTCATTTAAATGATTGAGAATCGAGACTGCATGGAGTTTGGGATTTATATCCATCTATCTAAATCGACCTCTACCGTTCTAAAAATATTAAAATTTAAATGTTCGATATAAGCTAGGAGGCGGCTCGGGCGGGCACCATGGAAATAATAATTAGTGCAGGATCTATGAATCAGAAATTCAAAATAAGGGGCGGCTAAGTGGCGGGCAAGACGCTCGCCACTAACGCAGGAGATGCTGGGTTTGAGCCCAGCTCTCGGCGTTGGTACCAGCTTGGCTGGTCGTTCATACTAACACAATTGGCAGTGTTAGGGGTGGGAAAGCTGGTGGGTGGGGATTGGACGTTGTGGACAGCGACTCCTACAGGTCAGTTGGTGATGCCTGCACAGCAGAATCAGGAAGCATCGGGGGCAGCGTGAGCCTCCCACGCGTTACTCCTCGCCACTGAGAGATTGCGCTGTACAGGTGAAAAGATGCAACAGCTGCCTCCTTGTGTACCGGAGGGGACACGTGATGCAAGGCTTGGTCCTCACTGCGGCCCACCAGTGGGAGGCATAGTCTAGCAACGTTCGAGACAGGGGAGGGAAGAATTGAAGGGAGAATTGGCGAGGCGAAATTGGGATAGCAGAAAAATAGAAAAATAAGGAGAAAAAGTGGATAAAAAAAAAGAAATTCAAAATAAGTTATTTTCTGACAACCTCACGCTCAAGAGATACTTCGGGAGAAACATCAACCTGCATTTGTCGTTCTAAATATAAAAATCTTGCTTCCAAATCCGCCCCTTTTGCGTGAACGAGATTTATGTAGGTTGGATGAAACAATTATAGAATTAGATCTTATAAAACCGCATGACCGCATCCCACAACACCCTGGGATCATCTACTATTCTATTGATCTCAATGAATTCTGTTATTTGCTCCTCCATCTGAGATATTATTCTGCAATAACGTAGTATTAAAACGCCATCATTTCATTTCAACCTTTATTTAAAATCGTACGCTTCTGAGGTTTCCCTCATTTACAGAAACAACGATTGTACAAAAAAATACAGTAGAATACAAACAATATTCACAGAAAATTAAACACCAGAGTAAAAATAAAAAAACTTTTAAAGTAATTTTAAAATATCAGCTAAAACAGTTACAGGTAGTCACACAGGTAGTCTGAAATCATACGTCCTAATAAACTAACCTACACTGTAACACGCAACACTTTGATACACATTGTTACTCAGCTGATAGAGTTGTACCCTTCTTGCTGTCTTGTCGTACAGAACTTGTAAGTCGCTTTGGATAAAAGCGTCAGCTAAATGACTAAATGTAAATGTAAATGTAAAATACGTTTAAACATTCCAAGGGAAGGGAGAACCTCCTATTTCAGAGAGAGTTGAAAGACATCCCAGTTAGAGGCATCAAAGGAAAAAGCTGACTTCCCTTATAGATCAGAACAAACTTGAGGGACCCTAAGAACCGTCCAGTCATTCGATCGAGTTGAATAGGTTCCAATATTCCAATCTAACAGTGAAGAGATATAAACAGGTTGTTTACCAAGAAGGGCTTTAAAAATAAATAAATACTGTGTTTGTTGCGCCTTTTTGTAAGAGAAGGCCAACCCACCCTATCATACAGGACACAATGGTGAGTATCATATCTGTCATCTGAAAATAGCAACAATCCATCGAAACTTTGGAAAACACTAAAAAGATCTAGGCTGCGATAATAAATCAAACAACAAGGCCACGGAGGCTAACATCGGGCTACACACCGACAAGGGAGTAGAGTTTGACAAAAGCAAAGTTGGAACTATGTTTAACACCTTTTTCACGTCAGTTGCCAGCAAGCTAGTCTCTGACCTGCCAGACAGAACAGGAGAATATGGAGAGGGCTTTGTCACTCAATACCACAGAAACCTGGGGGTTGAGCAGGGAGCTTTTTCCTTCAACAAGATCACAGTTGATTATGTAGACCAGTGGTTCCCAAAGTCGGGGTCGCGACCTAAAGGTGGGCCGCGAGCAGCCACGGGAGGGCCGCGAGATGATTACATTTTTTATTTGTATTTTTTTTAGGCCACTGAACTTAGAAGCAGGCCAGGACAGTGTTTCTAGTTGTATTCTAAAATTCTATTCTATTGTATTCTAAAATGTGACTATATGGTTAACTTAATAAATAAACAAAAACGAAAAATCTACTTATTTCAACGAACATTTCAAACTAAATAACCGATTATGCACATAAAACGCTGAAAACAACCGAAGCAACAATAGTATTTTAATGAGGCTATTATTATTATCATTATTATTTTGCAACAAGTTAGCCCTCTCATAAATAGCACATATAAATGAATAACTAACTTGAACTAACTTAATAGGATTGAAGTGATATTTGGCTTAAAAAATCGGTCGACTGAAAAAAAAAAAAAAAAGCCTGACGATGTGCATTGGGCCGCGGCTCTCTGACGCCTTATTTTCTGGGTCCCGGCCTGAAAAGTTTGGGAACCCCTGATGTAGACAAGATGCTATGTGAGCTCAGTGTAAGTAAGGCTACGGGGCTCGACGGCATCAGCGCTATAGGTATCTGAGAGATGCCTCAGCAGTTATTGCCCCACTCATCACTCACTTGAGCAGGGAAAAGTGCCCAGTGCCCACTGATTTTAACCGAGCAAAAGTGACCCCAATCTATAAGAAGGGGAGTAAAACAAATGCCAGCAACCTCAGACCAGTCTCGATTTTAAATGTAATATCTAAGGTTTTTGAAAGAGTGGTACACGATCAAATATATGAATACATACACAAACACAACTTATTTTATGAGCTGCAGTCAGGTTTTAGAAAATCATGCTCAACAGACACCCGTCTCCTGTATCTCACTGATTTTATTAGGAGAGAAATTGATGAAGGGAAACTGTGTGGCCTAGTACTTCTTGACCTTCAAAAAGCCTTTGACACAGTTGACCATAACATTCTGTTAGCAAAACTGAAGGCTCTGGGGATGGACAGCTCTGCCGTTAGCTGGATGAGGTCATACCTATCAGGGAGGGATCAGAGAGTGGACATAGGGGGAGTCCTATCCGAGACCATGCCCATCTCTTGCGGGGTCCCTCAGGGCAGTGTACTTGGGCCCTTGCTCTTCCTGCTGTACATCAATGACATGAAAGCTGCCTGCACCAGCCCGTTATTTTTTTATGCTGATGATCCAGCCATTCTTGTGTCGCACAAAGACAAAAATCATATTCATATACAGGACATCCTAGCTGACAACATTGATAGTATAAAGAACTGGCTAACAGACAATAGGTTGTCACTGCATCTAGGCAAGACAGAATCCATATTAATGGGTTCAAAAATAAGGCTAAGCAGGGAGGACAAACTTGTTTTAACCACCGGAGGCACAACTATCACATCACAGCCCTCAGTAAAATATCTAGGTAGTATCCTAGATGAGACTCTAGGAGGTGTCCACATCATGGCCCTAAATTTCCTGGGCAAGATAAGCGCCAGAACAAGGTTCCTAGCTAGGAAGTCCATTTTTCTTAACTTTGACTGCCTAAAAACCCTTGCCTCATGCCGGGTCCAGTGCCATTTCGACTACGCCATCAGCTCATGGTACTGGAGCCTTAACAAACCCCTGCTTGATTGGATGTTGGATGTTTTAGCTCCTGCCCCTTACCCGAACGTCTGTGTCAAACTTGTTATTTTCTTTAGTACTATCAATTACTGTCGACATATAATAAGACAATTATAACGGCATTATAACGGCATTATAACTTTTTATACATATATACAACTATATACCTACATATGCACATATATACATTTATATATACATACATACACATACATACTGCCAGTTATCAAACCCCTTCTTCATCTCTGTACCTCCGGAAAACCATTTGACTGTATTTTTTTTATTTTAAACTGTTTTATGTTTTGACATTGCTTTAACTGCACAATCACACACAATAGAAATCTAAAAAACAATGGAACGGCATTATAACTTCCTGTTGTTTACCTTGAATAAAGGTATTCAGTCAACACGAATACGGTAAACAACGCCACGGCAGCTCCGATGGGAACCGGAAAGCGCTCCATGCACCAGAGTGATGTATATCGCACGGTCGGTTTGACCCCCCAGATCGCCGGGTGTTAACGACCCCAAATCAAGCCCCGACACGTCTCTCTTCATTCAGCCTGTCGTCCCTTGACGGCGACGCGGGCTGCGGCAGGTCAGAGCGGGAGCGAGGCCGGATGAATAAATAAATGATATATTATATAACGTCTCCCGCGATGATAAATTAAACAGGACATGAATATTTAACGGCCCGACCCCTGGACGATGCCAACTCGCCGTATATTGATGTGCTTGTTGTTACAGCGGCGTGTGTGCGTGGATATGGAGTTTTTACCGCTACACTCAGAATGTCTGTCTGTCTCTGTGTGTGTGTGTGTGTGTCTCTATGTGTGTCTCTATGTGTGTGTGTGTGTGTGTGTGTGTGTGTGTGTGTGTGTGTGTGTGTGTGTGCACCCGCGTGTGTTTATTTGTCAGCACTTATGTCTTGTGTTTTGTTTTCCAGAGCCTTTCTTTGTGAGTGCAGTCGAGTGGGGGCCTCACATCTACTTCTTCTTCAGAGAGATGGCCATGGAATTTCATCACCTTGAAAAGGTACTCCTCCTCACTGGCTCCTCCTCCTCCTCCTCCTCCTCCTCCTCCTCCTCCTCCTCCTCCTCCTCCTCCTGCCTCTCCCTCTCTCTCTCTCTCTCTCTCTCTCTCTCTCTCTCTCATCTGTATCTCTCTCTCCTCTGTCTCTCTCTCTCTCTCTCTCTCTCTCTCTCTCTCTCTCTCTCTCTCTCTCTCTCTCTCTCTCTCTCTCTCTCTCTCTCTCTCTCTCTCTCTCTCTCTCTCTCTCTCTCTCTCTCTCTCACACACAATTCAATCCAGATCAATTTAACTCATTGCCTTTCAAAGAGCTAATTTGTTGCGCTTCAACACAAGTTAGCATTGCCAAAGCAGAGATAAGCAATAGAGATGTACGTCAATCCCCATCTAGACAAGGTACATGCTCTCTCTCTCTCTCTCTCTCTCTCTCTCTCTCTCTCTCTCTCTCTCTCTCTCTCTCTCCTATCTCTCTCTCTCTCTCTCTCTCTCTCTCTCTCTCTCTCTCTCTCTCTCTCTCTCTCCTCTCTCTGCCTTTGTCATATTTATTGAGCATTACACAACGTTTGCGTACCTTCTCAACAAGATTTTCATGAAGTATATAATAATAATAATAATAATAATAATAATAATAATAATAATAATAATAATAATAATAATAATAATAATATAATAATAATAATAATAATAATAATAATAATAATAATAATAATAATAACTTCATTTGATTATTTATTTAATTGTATATAGCGCCTTTCAGAAGACCCAAGGTCGCTTTACATAGGGGGGGGGGGAATAACAAAAGTAACAAACATAGTGGACAGACACAACATACAAAGTGAGAAATTAGGGTTAAAGGCCAAGTTGAAGAGGTGGGTTTTGAGGAGTTTTTTTTAATGAGTCCAGAGTTGGGGCGTTGCGGAGTTCTGCGGGGCGGGAGTTCCAGAGGGTGGGAGCTGCCACGCTGAAAGCTCTGTCCCCGAAGGTACACAGTCTTATATAAGATCTACATCTCCACATGGAATGAATGATATGACAAAATATACTGTCTGTTACTATGCAATCCTTTCTCTCTCTCTCTCTCTCTGCCCTCTTCGATTCTACTACTTAGGCCCTGTTGAGACCTGGCATTATTAACATGCCTCTTGGGTGATCTGATCACATGTGACCAGCTCTAAGCACATGGTGTGAACTGTGAACGCACACACCCAAGACGCATTGAGGTCCGATCGCTCAGGCCACGTTGGGAGGCGGTCGTCTGGGCCTCATTGTGTTCGCAGTGTGTGTACGCAGAATGTATCCCGGCCCACATCGATGGACCACCTAGTCAACATTGTCATTGTCTTCTGGAGTCTAGGGCTGACCTCGATTAGTCGACTATTCGAAAGGAGCCGTAGTCAATTGCCAACCTCTTAGTCGATTGCAAAGAAATATATATTTGAATATATATATATATTTTTTGGGATCATTCTTTCCAAAAGCAAAGAGGCCTAGAAGCGTGGCTAACACTAATGGCACGCATACCAGAGGCTAACTGCCTAAGAAAACGGGCACAGAGGCACTGAAAGAGGATTTCACCCATCTAATGAACACACTAGACTAGACTAATATCAAGATGTATCCATCAGTGGACCAATTGCATGCTTTAGCAGAGGACAAGAAGCCTTCAGTCGACTCCTTCAGACATTAAGCACCCCCCCCTAGCCCAAATGGAATGATGATAAAAAAGTATAATATATATTTTTTTTATTCGGAGGGGGGGACACTACCAATCAAAGTCGACTATACAAATCCTTAGTCGGGGACAAGCCTACTGGAATCGTATAATTATTTTACTGAAAGGCGAAAGTACCTGCTCTCTCTTTCATCCTCCTTTTTAATAGAAATCATGTTGAGCGAATCCAAAGTAAAAGCGAGTTTTTCCATGATATAACGCTCACTGTGCCTCTTCAGAAGCCCCATGCTTCCCCATGATCGCAAGCATCAACAAAACAATTATTAGCCTTATAGGGGTATAACGGTACACAAAAACCACGGTTCGGTACGGGTTTTCGGTACACTGGGGGAAAGTTTGGCTTTCCATGTTCCACTCAGGGGTGATGTAGTGTGCAGTAACTAATTGTACTTGTATGGCTGTCAACGAATATTCTATATTGAAATTAATAATCAAGTTTTTAATTCAATTCTGCACGCACATATTTTTTTCTGCACGTGCGTTCGTTAGTGGTTAACGTACCGTTGTATTCGTTCGGTACACAGCCGTACTGAACCTTAGGTCCAGTACTGAAGCGGTTCGGTACGCATACGTGTACCTTTACACCCTAATTAAAGACCTTTTCTATCCTCGTTGTTGCTCTGCGGGCACTTCTTCTAAATGCTTAGAAACTTCCCGACTTGGAAGAATATTCCAGTGTCCCGTCGTCAGTCCTTTCCCAGACGAACTCAACCCCGTATGGATTGTTTTGATGTTTTTATGCCTCATCGTATATATATGGCAGGGTGAGAAAACATCACTGATTGCAGGCAAGCAAAAATATGCTGTTTTAGGTCTTTATCAATATAGCTGGCTACAACCTTTTTTTCCACTCCTGATTTCTGGTAGAGCTTATATTGGGTTTTCTAATGCTGATTAATAACATAAAAGGCAGTTATTTTGCCGTAATAATTATTAATATAACACCGGATAAATCTGTCTGGGTGAGAACTCGTAGATTTATGCATATATTCCCTTTAGTAGCCCTGCAGCTGCCTCCTGAGTTATGACCAGCGGGTTTTGACTGCTAGCTGAAGTTATGCCTTAATAAAAGCAAATCAATATTCCCGGGATAGTGTGCTTCTATTCCCCAGGACAGAAAATGTCTTATTTTTTTGGGGGGGGGGGGATATGAATCCCTAGTATGGAATGAAAATGCAAGGAAAGTGCTATGTGATATTTTTTCGAGATAGACCTATCTGTTACGAATGGGATAACGTGCGTTGGACCCAGGTGCCGTGCAGAACAGAGGAGACGGGATGCAGGTGTTGATTTCCGAACAAAACACGACTCTTTATTTTGAGTAAGCGAGTGAAGAACACGCATAACAGGAAACGAACAAAAGGGAAGACGGCTCAGTCTCACACGAAACACGACAGTAAGCTGAAGACACGAAACGATAACACAAACAGGGGGGAAAATAAAAGGTGGAGAAAGCTATAGTCTCCAAAAACGGATTAAATAAACAGAATACCAAAGCAAACTTTTCCATGATACGTTAAACGCGGCAAGGTAGGAATGACACGATAACTATAAGCAAAGACATTTCTTACTCATCTCCCGTGGCGACGAGGGACTATTAAGCAATAATACACCAGAACCTGTGGAATATCATGAATATTGCCACGGCTGTGATGCGCCCGCAGCCACGAGAGAGAAGCTTGAGTGGCGTCGGCATCACAGAGTGACACTATTCATGATATCCCACTGGTTTGAGTGTATTATTGCTTTTATACAGCAATAATATATTATATTATTATATTATATTTATTTCAGTGAACTTGGCGTAGATTTCTTTTTCCTATCCTAAAGATGTATCGTTGCTATGGAATTTCAAATGGAGTAGGCTATCAACCAGCTTGGCAACGCAAACGAATGACGTATTAGTCTAATTGAACGTAACCGTGAACTGTAAGCGAGTGGATAGATATAGAGGACGGGCCTACGTCTAACGGTATTCATAAAAATTATATTAGACGTGCCAATTCAACGAAAGATGAGCTGGACGCGCTGGAGAAAAGGCGCAATTAATCCTTCAACACCACCGACACCACTCCGGTATTGCTTGCCTGACCGCAGCAGTTCAAAGAGGCAGTTGTTTGGGTGGCTAGAGTCTTTTATTATTCTCTTAGCCTTACTCCTGCAATGCTTGTTGTAAATGTCTTGGAGAGTGGAAAGCCCACTACATTAGACTCCTCTATATCTATCCACTCGTTTATAGTTAACGGGTACGTTAAATCAAACGTAACGTTGTCCGCGGAGTAGGTCACGTTGACAGTTTACGTTTGATGAATGGCAGTTGAAACTTTCTACAACATACATTCTAAAGCCAGCGCAGTGGTATATCCAGGGGCGTAGCTGGGGGGGGGGGGGGGTAGCTTAGGATGATTCCAAGGGCCCAGCACTGGGGGGGGGCCCAATTTTTTTTTTTTTTTTTTTTACTAGACATCACTCAGGTGTATTATTGATGCTCTCATTGATACTATGTTTGTTTCTGAAGTGTGTGTGTGTGTGTGTGAGATATATATAGAGAGAGGGGGGGCTTTGGTAGACTATTGCATTGGTCCATTCATTGAAGATGAACGCAATGCGACATCCTTTACTAGGCTCACCCACCAACAGTGCAGGTGCTGAACTGCTGATCCGAATGTATAGGTAAAAACCATATTATGCGTTTGCATCAATAAAAAAATGGCCAAAAAAAATTCCGCTTACGTGCGCTCGCATTCAATGGGGGCCTACAAATACATTCTTTCATGGGGCCCAGAATCTGGAGCTACACCCCTGGGTATATCCATGGTGATTTAACCGTGAGTGTATCACGAATATACTCACGGCTTGGAACGCTCTCGACCAATCACAATGCGTGGTCGGACCTACCCGTTGTATAATAAGGCTTTAACAGGAATGCATAGTACTTACTCACGGCACGATTCAGTGAACTACTGACACAGAGGTAAAACACATGAGGGCATAAGAAGACAGGTAGACATAGATGTACCCACCAGGGAACGCTAGAGGCCCGCTCAGCCACTAGAGCGAACCCCCAAACGTTACACCTATCAGCTTTTGTAGACAGCTTTCATCGCTGGAGAGAGACAATTTCTGATCATTCCGACGTCTCTGGTAATGTGGTTTCATCTGCAGGGTGTTTCCCATATCTTCGTCCCTTTTGGGTCATTTGGATAACATGAGAAGCAAAATTCATGCAGAATGCAGGTGAGGTGTCGGCTAATATCCACGATGAGAATATGGAAGGAGAATGATGAGTGTAGCCCGCCCCCATAGATGCGTAAATGGCACTGTTGTTTGCAGATACAAGTGGGGCCTCAGACCCTGGAGGTGGACATTTTAACACAGAAATCTATTACAATCTTAATTTTTTAAATATATAGATTTTAATAACAGAAGTCTATTACAATCTTTTTTTTTATTTAATTTGTATTTTTCATTGATTTTAATTAATGACAGAAACCTATTACAAATTTTCCGGGAGGTTTTATTATCTATTCTCTATGCCTGTCTATAATTATGCCAATTGTATGCTGTGAAGCACTTTGGCCGGCAATTCCTATTATGAAAGGTGCTATACAAATAGAGAGTATTATTATCATTATTATTAAATTAAAGGGGTTTTAGAGTAACATTGTCAATTGCAATGGAACACCGCGTGCCCTCTATTAATGATCTCATTTGCATGCATCTTTAGTAGCCCGTGGGCGTCGGCCTAAGTGTTTATTTGCATATTGAGCGGGTGGTCCCTCGAGACGCAGGTGGAGACGCATTCTAATGCCAGGTGTGCAGAGACATACTGGGGTCCGTCATCACCCAGAAGGTTAACCCTTTCACTACCACACTACATAAGTTTAACCCTGTCACTACCACACTACAGAAGGTTAGCCGTCTGTAGTGTGGTAGTGAAAGGGTTAACCGTCTGTAGTGTGGTAGTGAAAGGGTTAACCGTCTGTAGTGTGGTAGTGAAAGGTTAACCGTCTGTAGTGTGGTAGTGAAAGGGTTAACCGTCTGTAGTGTGGTAGTGAAAGGTTAACCGTCTGTAGTGTGGTAGTGAAAGGTTAACCGTCTGTAGTGTGGTAGTGAAAGGGTTGTAGTGTGGCAGTGAAAGGTTAACCCTTTGGTAGTGTGGTAGTGAAAGGGTTAACCTTCTGGTAGTGTGGTAGTGAAAGGGTTAATCCCAGGTCTGAACTGGGCCTCTCTCTCTTTCTCTCTTCCTAAATTTCTGTGTGAAATGATGGAATGATTTTCTCCATCTGGCAAAAGAAACCTTCTTCAAAAACGTACAAAAAAGGTTTGAAGGAACATCTGATTATTATATTGTAACAGTGTATTGTAACTTGTGTATTGTAATCAGTGTAATGTATTTTAACTTACACACTTGATCTACATTGATCTTGTTTTCCAACTTGCTATATGTAATATAATTATCTTAATTATTATAGGTGGTTTCTTATAAGCCTTCTGGGCTTTTCTGCCTCTTCCTGCACTGTATATCTTGTGTACAGTTGTCGTTATTGTGTTGTTGTTTTTATACCCGTAAAGGTGATCTAGAGCGCTTAGATATCCTATATCACTCCGCCATTCGCTTCGCTACCAATGCCCCCTACAGGACCCACCACTGCGAGCTATACTCCCTAGTAAACTGGCCCTCCCTGGAGATTAGACGCAACATCCACTGGCTGGCCTTTGTATATAAAACACTTCTAGGCCGTAATCCCCCTTACCTTACTCGCCTAGTCCACCCTCGTCCACTCCCAAATTACCACACCCGGTCAGCCACACATATCCTGGTAAACGCCCCCCATGCCAACTCCTCACAAGGCCGTTCCTCCTTTCAGTACGCAGCAGCTGATAGCTGGAACACACTTCAAAAAACCTTAAATATGGAAATGTTTATTTCAATTCGATTGTTTAAGGAAACTTTAACAAACTCCCTACCTAGAGCACTCATGTAGATGTTTCTCCATGTGCTAACACCATGCTGCCACTATTGTTCTGTTGTCCGCCAGTTGTTGTTCAGTTCAGTTGTTGCTCTGTATGTATGTCCTTCCTTTTTAATAATGTTCCTTTGTGTTTTATTTTTATTTATTTGATTTTATCCCCCATCCCCTTTCCCCTAGGGGGCTTTTTACCCCCAAATAGGCCGTTATTGAAAATAAGAACGTGTTCTTAATTAACCTGCCTATTCAAATAAAGGTTTGATGATGATGATGATGATGATACTGTGTGAAGAAATAAGCTAAAGGAAACGAAACTAAACTCTCCCCTATACACACACACACACACACGCCTTCCCTTGGGGCCCACACTTAAGCACTCTCCCTGGGCCTCGCAAGTTGAAGGGCCTGCCCCCGGCCTCCACCGCGCCCGGGGTACTGGCCCTCCTTATTCAAAATCAGACTAAAGTGTCAGAATCAGACAGCTCTGGGCGGGATCCACAAAGAATGGATTGCACGGTGCTAATTGCACCCTCATTATGAATTGAAAATGGGGGACCCTGATGTAAACAAGACGAAAGTCTCTCTCTGTCTGGTCTGCATCCCCTTAACAATTGTGTGTATTGAGCCGTACTGTATTGTACCCATTCAATCAATCAATCACCTGCGCGGTCCATTTTTTTACACCAGGGTCCCCCATTATTTTCAACTCATAATGAATTGTAAGTAAGGGTGCAATTAGCACCGTGCAAAAGCCATTCTTTGTGGATCCCGCGCTAGTGTTTGCTCCAGGCTCACTCGGTCTTCCCGACTTGCCTGGTGCGCGTCCAGGTGATGGTGTCCCGCGTGGCGCGGGTGTGCAAGGCGGACCTGGGCGGGTCCCAGCGGGTGCTGGAGAAGCAGTGGACGTCCTTCCTGAAGGCCCGTCTCAACTGCTCCGTCCCGGGAGACTCGCACTTCTACTTCAACCTGCTGCACGGCACCAGCGACGTGCTCCGCATGCAGGGGAGAGACGTCATCCTGGGCCTGTTCTCCACGCCGCCCAACAGGTACACACACACACACACACACACACACACACACACACACACACACACACACACACACACATACACACACACACACACATACACACACACACACACACACTGACCACAAGCACACACTACCACATACACACACACACACACACATATACACACACATATATATACACACACACATATACACACACACACACATAATAATAATAATAATAATAATAATAATAATAATAATAATAATAATAATAATAATAATAATAATAATAATAATAATAATAATAATAATAATAATAATAATAATAATAATAATAAATAATAATAATAATAATAATAATAATAATAATAATAATAATAATAATAATAATAATAATAATAATAATAATAATAATAATAATAATAATAATAATAATAATAACAATAATAATAATAACTTTATTTGTATAGCAGTTTTCATACAGAAATTGCAGTGCTTGAGCGGCTAGGTGGTGCAGTGGGCAAGGCGCTCACCACCAATGCAGGAGACGCGTTGCTATCAGCTTGGCTGGTCGTTCATACTAATACAATTGGCAGTATTAGGGGGTGGGAAGCTGATGGGTGGGGATCGGACGTTGTGGACAGCGACTCCTACAGGTTGGTTGGTGCGCCTGCGCAGCAGAATCAGGAAGCGGCGGGGGCGGCGTGCCCTCCAAACGCAGACCCCCGATGCTGAGAGATCGCGCTGTGCAGGTGAAAAGATGCGACTGCTGCTTCTTCGAGTACCGGAGGGGACACGTGATGTAAGGCTTAGTCCACATTACAGCCGGCTTGTGGGAGGCATGGCCTAACAGCGTTCGAGACAGGGGAGGGTAGAATTGGACGATACGAAATTGGGATGGGAGAAAAATTGAAAATGGGAGAAAAAGTAGATACAAAAAAAATAATATTGCAGTGCTTCACAGCAGTAAAAAATACAGGCATATTGCTATCTGTCCATTCTCATTGTCAATTGAGACCATAAACCGTCCCTTCAAAATGGATTAAAGAAAAAAAAATGTCATCAATACATTCTAATTTTATAGCGCCGTCAATATAAGCGTTATACCGGATTTGGTCTAGTATATTTCCTGGAAGCCGAGATAAAGGGCTAATAGCTAATAACGCTAAATCCAATGGCATTTCGGTTATAGATACGCTACAGTTAAAACTCAAACTGCATATGATTGGCCCGATCCTCAAGCATGTATGCATGAAAGGGGGGGGGGGGGGGGGGGACGACGACGTCGTTTCTGATGATTGATTACCAATAACCGCGTTAGCCTCATTAGCCTCATAGGCCAAACGCCTGGTTGAGTATCATAACAATTCCCGATTGGGCTGTACTTTACGGGAAAAAGATCTTACCGTGGTCCGGTGGGATCCCCCCGAGCATTTCCCCGTTATCGATCGCCATCTGGTAGATCGATATGTCCATTGGCTGATGATAAATCCCCTTATTGCATGGTGAAATCTGCGATGCAAAACGTAATCCAAGGTACAGGCTACACATCCAGAATCCAGCTACTGAAATCTCCATTGAAAGTAAAAAAAAATAATGATCCGTTCAGCCACAGGGCACACTGCATTATCGCGATAGCGCCCCTAAGAGGATCTGGCCGGTATTGCACTTTGTCAAATTCAAAGAGTAGGGTAAATCTGCAGTGCAGCTCGGCGACCTTGAATAGGTTATTAATATGGAATAAAAGCAATAGCAACTTTCCACGGATATATCTGTGCTTCTGTCCACAACGGATGGAATTGAAACACAGAGATCTCCGTGCTTGGGCGGGATAGTGTTAACACAATCCCGCCCAACAACGTATATATCCGTGTTTCGAATCCATGCTTAAAGGACCGACCACGGATATATCCGTGGCAAGGTTGTTTTGGCTTTTATTCCATTTTAATAACCTATTCAAGGTCGCCGAGCGGCACTGCAGATGTACCCTACTCTTTGAATTCGACAAAGTGCATTACCGGCCAGATCCTCTTAGGGGCGCTATCTCGATAATGCAGTGTTCCCTGTGGCAGAAGCTGTCTTTTTTTTCTGGATTTCCAATGTAGTTTTCTACTCACCTGAAGCGATCGCTATTGCCTGTTGCACGGAATACGTTTTGGATCGCGGATTTCACTATGCAGTAAGGGGATATATCATCAGCCAATGGACATATCGATCTACCAGATGGCGATCGATAACTGGGAAATGCTCGGGGGGATCCAACCGGCTCATGGTAAGATCCTTTTCACGTAAATTACATGCTGATCAGAGCTTGTTATGATACTCAATGAACACGGTTATTGGTAATCAATAATCAGAAACGACATCCCCCGCCCCCCGCACTTTCATGTATACATGCTTGAGAATCATACCGATCATATGCAGTTTGAGTTTTAACTGTAGCTTCTGTATAACCGAAATGCCATTGGATATAACGTTAGTAGCTATTAGCCCTTCATCCAGCCTTCCAGGAAATATACTAGACCAAATCCCATATAACGCTTATATTCACGGCGCTATAAAATGAGAACGTATTGATG